>NW_026126193.1:0-110261 GCF_943737965.1 Phodopus roborovskii | reverse complement strand
ATTTTTTATAAAAGTTCCCTTGCTAATTTGACACATTCAAAAATTAAGTTTGGTTTCTTTTCCCAAAAGTCAATAACAGTGTAAATGAGGACAGTTCATCAGTAGAGAGAAAGATAATTGCTGCAGTTCCTCGATAATAGTTTCCTTTAGTAAGTGAAATTTTATTCAAGTGTATCAGAAGTAATCTAAATATTGTCATTTCCATCAGTAGATATAGAGGAAACCATGATTTAAACAAATGGAAATCACTGCTATGGTAAAATCTCATTAAGGGAAAGTAGTATCTACCAGCTATGGAAACTTTGTCAAGCACTTCTTTTCAAGGTATTTTCAGGTTAACAACAGTAACACCAACATCACAATACTTTCACACTCAGCAGTAATATCTTTGGAGATAAGTTTAACTTAAATGTAAGACACCTTTTCTCTAGCTCTAGAATCTTTTCTCTGTCAGTGTATTCATTGGAAAGAATAAAAGAGAATGTGGTTTTTGTTGGGTAGGTGGCCATAATCAGAAGTATTAGTCAATTTGTGGTTATCTAAATGATATGAATCTCATTTCTTCCAAGAATGGTTAGCCAAGATCCTCTCACTTTGCTCTCCCTTGTTTCTTGACTCCTTACCTGATACTCCAGAACTCATGAGGGTTGAGTTTAAAAAATGCTTCTTTATGACATTAGAACTCACTTGGTGTTAGAAATTCCATGTTTGGTGGAACCTCAAGAATCCAGTTTGAATGAGATCGTGTGAATTGGTTCCACAGTGATGTAGTCCTTCTCTAACTAGCACTAAAACGCTTTCCTCCCACAATAATGTCTTGTGATTACCTACCCTGTCATAATCAGCTTAGTACATTTTAGTACTTAATGTGGAATATTCGTCTTGTCTTTATTGTAGTCACCTTGAAATTTCTACTGAAGGGCTCTTGGAGTAGAAATTCCCTTCAAATATAGCCCCATGGAGTCTATTAAAGCAAGAATTCCTAAGGTATATGAATCTCTTTTATGCTAGAGAATAAATTGGTTTTCTAGGCTCGGGAGAATATTGCCAACCTTAGAATTATGAATGTACTATTTATGATTATGCCACTGCCCATTATGTGTTTATTTTCATCTTTAAAATAAGGATATTGATATTAAGGTTACATGAATAATTGCATTTGTAATTATGCAGGATTTAGAAAAAATACATGGCATATAATGGATGAGGTGTTACCTGACAGTCTAATGTTGTTATCCATTTTGAAACTTAAGGCTTACTGTTCAAAAATCTTTTGAAAAAATACTTTGTTAAAAAAGAGAGAGAGAGATATGCCACAATAGTAGGAGCCATTATAGGTTTGAAGAGAAAACTGACTATAGAGAAATGTTCAAAGACCTAAAAGGATGATCCCAACTAACAATCTGAGCAACAGTGGAAAGGCTACCTTTTATTCCCTTACTTGATAATGAGATTGATGACTAAATATCTACCATCATGGAGCCCTAACCTAGTATGATGGAAACAAAAGCAGACATCCACAGCTAACCACCGAGCCTAACTGGAATGCAGATGCAGAAAGGGAGGAGTGATAAGAAAATGGGGACAAGACCAGGCTACAGAAACCCACAGAGACAGCTGACCTGAACAAGGGAGAGCTCATGATGGACATGGACCCCCAGAGTGATAGCTGGGAAACCAGCATTGGACCGACTCAGACCCCCTGAACATGGGTCTCAGTTAAAAGGCCTGGGCAGTCTAAGGGACCTCTAACAGTGGAACCAGGATGCATCCCTGGTGCACAAAAGGACTTTGTGATCACATTCCCCCATGGAGGGATACTCCCTTAGCCTAGAGGCAGGAGGGAGGGCCTAGTCCCTACTCCAAATGACTTAACAGATTTTGTTGATTCCTCCTGGAAGACATCACCCTCCATGTGGAGTGGCAGGGGCGGGGAGGAATGGGATAGGAGGGTGTTCAGGGTGGAGAGGCATGGGAGGGAGGGATGAACAGAGGGAAACAGAGAGGAAGAGAGGGAGAGAGAGGGAGAGAGAGAGAGAGGGAGAGAGGGAGAGAGAGGGAACTGAGATTGATATGTAAAATAAGAAAAAGAAAATTAAAAATGTTTATAATATCCTTTGAACTATACAGTACACCAACAATTCAAGGTCTCAGTTTACTTCAGAGCTTTGTTTCTGTGGTGAGCTGGCCATTGTATTACAATGATGTGATTTGGGATAAACAGTTTTTTTTAAGCACCAGTATGTAACATGAAAAGATTAGTATTGAAGGTTTGTTACCTTTTAATTAAATTGTTTAAACCAAATCAACCAGTGAATTTGCCCTACAAGCAAATTTAAATGTTTTCTATTGGAAAATGTATCCTGCCTTAACCATTTCTTCCTTGACTGATTATAGCCAATCTAATGAAAATTGGTTAAAGGATATCTGTCACTTCCCAAATTAAGTTTGCATGACTTTTACTTAAATCTTTTATTTCAAAACATTCTTCCTCATATTGAAAGTAAAGTGAATCCGGAGGTAAAAGTTAATGAAAAACCTAATTAATTCATTGAGGTAGCTTTCTATTGTCAAATTTTCCAGGGCAAAGTGCTCATAGAGTGTCTGGAAAAGAAAGTGCTGATTAGGACAGTGAAAAACTACTTAGCAACAGAAACTACAAAGACTCATCAATGCTATCCTCCAATCCTCAGTCCTCTGAATACCATTGTTGGGCATATTGTTTTAATAAATTTATTTTTAAATAATTTGTATATAATATATTTGGATCATATTCCTTTTCCCTTCTTAACTCCTCCCATGTCTTCCTCAACTCTCCCCCACAATTTCATGCTCTTCATATTACAAATGTTTTAATTATATCTTCATGTTAGTGCTACACTTGCAAATAATAAAAGAAAATTTTATCTTTTGAAAAGCAAGCTATAGATACAAATCTACAGATACAAATGCAAACGTGTGTGTGTGTGTGTGTGTGTGTGTGTGTGACAGTGTGAATGTGTTTACTCTATATGTGTGCTTGTGCATCTGGTGGCAGGTAGTGTTATCTTAGAAAAGTACTGAGAATTTTTAAAAGTCACTATGAAAATCAGATATGCAATATCTGACCATTATTAGCATTCAATCATGTCAAAGAGTCTCATTGGGAGACATTATCCTAGACCTTGACTCAGATAAGGAATGTATGGTACTAAGACAATAACCTTAATGTTGACAACTCATCTGTGAAGCCCTTCCAATATGGTATGTATGGGTGAGTGAGGGTACGCCTGTGTGCTCAGAATGTCATGTGTATTCATGTCAACATATGGAGAACAGGTTGCATCCACAGATATCAGTTGTTAGGTGTCCTCCACTTTGTTTTTGAATCTCTCCTGGAACAGCTCACAAATCAAAATTTGGCTGACTTGTCAGTGACACCCGGGGATCTTCATTTCTTTGCCTCTTTAGAGGTGGGATCACAAGTAAATGAAGCTATATCTGGCTTTTTTTTTACATGGGTCCTGTGAATCAGACTGAGGGATCCAATGCTTTCATAGCAAATGCTTCACTAGATGAGATAACCACTGGGCCCCCCAAACATCACTGTTGAATATGAAATGGGTTATCTGTGGTCAAGTAAAATGTTCACATAATATCATCTAATTTACTGAATTAGATTGTATTGTTAGATTTATGTGCTAATTTCATGTTGGGCAATTCAATTCATGCAATTGTGCATATTCCCAAAATTATAGATAACATGAAATTCATTTTTGCAACTTACGTATTGAGTTATTTAATAAATAACCTTCAAATCCCCATTAATGTGCCAGGAAACATGGCATTGCTACATATTAGAAGTGAATAAACCCATTATGATTTTTTCTTTTTTATAAAGATTACATAAGGAAATAGAAAGAAATGATTGCATAAATGTAACATGCAGCATAAATATTCAGAGACAGAGACAGATATGTGGGTTCAAGTAGAAGATTAGAAAAGCAAAGCAGCTAGCCACTAGCTCTTCCTTCTCTCTACTTCAGACTGAAAGGGTGAGCCTGTCTCCATGAATCCTCAGAGTGCAATGCAGGTTGCACTGCTCTCCACCAAGCCTCAGACGGTCTCCTTCTACCTGATATTCCCCTGTCTACCCAGCCATATCACTTCTGTCTCCACCCTTAGTTCTGGGATTAAAGGCATGAGCTCTGTTATTCTTTAAGACTGATTCACTCTTGAACAGTCCTGGGTGGCCTTGAACTCACAAAGATCCATCTACCTGTCTCCATAATCTTGGGATTAAAGGTGTGTGCCACCAATGCCTGGCTCTATGGCTGTGACCATCTTTGCATTTTGATCTCCATTGCTATATTAGATCATAAACAATATAGGTGTAGATAGAAATAAGGAGGCTGTCTTGAGGAAGTGACACTTAAGCTGAAATTATATGAAAAATAATTGGACAATATTTCAGGCAAAATCATAATATATACAAGTGCTATAAAAGTACAAGGGTCTTTGCATAGTCAAGAAATGAAAGTGAGTATAGTTGCTAAAAATTTAATGATAAAATAGAGACTGAAATGAAGCTGTACCTTAGGGAAAGATCACATATGGGTGTACAAAGACATTCTAAAATAAAGAATTTTTCATTCATTCAAACTATGATAGAAATCATTGGAGAATTTTAAATAGTGTTGTTTAACTAAAATGTACAGACAAGGTCACTCTAGTGAATACATGCAGAATGTAGTAAATGAGAGATATTTTATGAGAATGAGTTGAGGGTTTTTTTTTTTTTCTGAAGACCATTTGCTAACGATGTCAATAATAACAAAAACATCAGAGAGCCTTTTGGAAATAGAATGCACAGTGTTTGATAGTAGAATGAGTGTGGAGTAGGCAGGAAGAAAAGGAAGACAATGCCTTGTTTTGATCAACTGGGCATAGGTTGGTGTTATTTTTTGATGTGGAGAAATGTAAAGTAATTTATTTTTGATGTGTTAATCTGAAGATGGTTGGGGGAATATCTAACTCACTAGAAATTCCTATTTTTTTGTTCAAGATTTGGTAATTTAAGCAGATACTCAGACTAGGAAATCATTGCTATTATGTAACAAGAGCTAGATTTGCCAATGTATTTTCCAAAGCCATATCTGGCAATTCCAATTTTTTAATAATTTTAAACTATATTTATACTATATGCTTGTTATGATACATGCAGGCAGATCCTCTACACATTTACTTATTTCTGACAGTTTAGATTATACTTGAACTTTGAGCCAACTTCATGAGGCCAGACATGGCTATATGATTACAATTTAGTAGCTCATGAAAGTGGGCTTTACAGAAAGAAATGGTTTGTTCATATTTTGTACATTACTATGTAACAGTAACATGCTTGAGATGGGTAAAAGTATATAATAAATATATAGTCTTTCTGCCTTAACTTATCTCCAGTTTTTAGTGTAGTATTACATACATGCAAAAATTTCTGATCCTGACTGTATTATCCATTGCCATTAAATATATACATAATGTTGTACAACTGCAAGTAACAGTGTTTTCAGAAATTTTTAAACTGAGGAAGAAAAATCTACATAGAATCAGCAAAACATGACCGTCATATCAGGGATTGAATATAGCACAACTAAGGAAAGGTAGAAAGTGAATGATGAATGTTTTAAATTTAGGAATCATGTAAGTGTATCATTTAGCTTTGGAAGTAAGGTTAAGAAGATGATTGAGAATACTGAGGAGCAGTACGTAGTATAATTCTTGCTACATGGAAGAATATAGAAGACAATGAGAACAGTATACCTTTTCTAATATGCCCTACTCTTCTACCTGTATTTATTCAGAAGTTTGTTTTTACTTCTTATATTTAAGGAATAACTCATTTATTTTTCTGGTTACACTTAAATAATCAACATTCAGTTCAGCTGATTTGATATTCTAAATTATCTTAATATTCTTCTGTATCTGCAGATATTAAAATATAGAAAATTATTTCAATTGTGTCAAATGATTATAACTTGTTTATCATATAAAAGAAGCAATTATTAACACTGGATATCTGCTGTAATTTAGATAATGTGGATAGGGGTTCAATATATATATATATATATGTATATATATATTGATATGATCACATATTTCTATTGTCTCCTAAATGAAATTAAAGATGAAGTTAGTAGAACATGGAATTTAAAGTGAAAGATAGAGATGGAGAAATACTTGCGTACACAGAACAACTAGGAAGCCATAACAAAAGCCATACTAAGAATAGAAGCACAGAATTAGTCTACTCCAACATCAACCTCATCTATGAACTGTTGGAGCTACAGATCCAAAACAATAGCATCTCCGTGACAGAGGAGAACAGGATATCCAAGGGGAACCCCAGTGAGAGCTCATTATCAGTGGTGTAGCAGAGGCCAGAGGCCTCAAACCAGACCAATGACTCTGGTCAATGAACACTAGCAAGTAAAGATAAATGGAGTAAAGGGTAAATTGTGTGACTCAACAATATGAAAAGTTCTTGAAAGAGTCAGGGGTGGGAGGGCAGGATAACATAGGGAATAAAGGCAAGGTTAATAACACTAAAGATCTTTTGAGAAACTCACGCGGGACATACTGTAAAATCTCTCCTATATACATACATATATATGCACGTATACATATATGCATACACACACACACACACACACACATATATATATATATATATACACATATATATGTGTGAGTTAAATTGGAGTTATCATATAATGGGTTAGCAATGTATCTACTAGACAACTTAGCCTAAAAAAAATCTCAATGCTGGAAATGAGGTACTTTGTTTGGGGTTATTTACCAAGGAGGTCAGCATTGTAATTTAATGGAGAAAATTATAGATTTTTATCTTAAAGACAAACAGAATTGTTTTTTCATATTGCATTGCATGTAAATGTAGCCTTCATGTGCCCTCGTCATTTTGTGCTGCTATAACTGAATGCCATGGGCTAATTTATGCACAACTAAAGTTTGCTTCTCACGGTTCTGCAGGTTGAAAAGTCAAAGACCAGGACGCTGATATGTAGTGAGGGACTTACAGGTGTTTTATCTGAGGACAGATGGTGGAAGCTTAGAAACAGAAAATAATGCATATGTGACATGGGATGTGGAAAAAGGAGGGAAGAGGGCTCTAGCGACCAGGGTATAGACTCACACTTTTGGAAGAACCATTTGCATAATAGTGAACCTGATCCATGAGAACTACATTAATCCACTCATGAGGCTGTAGCTTTCATGAACTAATTACCTGTTAAAGTCTCCTCTGTCAACATTGCTGACTGAGACTTTTATTGCTAACATCTGGACTTTTGGAGGCTCAAATAAAAGCACAAGGTGCATTAAAGATTTAGAACTAAGAGCATAAAATTTCCTACATGACAATATACAGTAAAACAAGAAACCAAAATATGGATAGATGAGCTAGGCTTAATTAATTTTAAAAGTTTTTATCCAGCAAACAGTAATTCATAAACAGATGATATGTACAACAAATAGTACAAGAAAGGAATTAATGTGTATGGAATAACAAAATGGACCTATAATGAATTATATATTATATAATTATTAACTGATACATTTTTTAAAAACTATGTTTATAAGAGTCTACCATATTTAGTTCTATGACAACACAAGATAAAATTAGTGCTTGGAAAAGTTAAAACTACAATTAATAGTCTTGATATAGTACACTTACATTATTTCTTTAAAATACTCAGAATGTACTTTCAAGATTAAATACAGTATATACAAAATTCACTATGTACACTAAATCTTGAACAAAATTTAAGCATATTTTAAAATAGCAGTACCATTCAATCAACTTTCTCTGATCATATTATAGTTAAACCATAGATTACATGTATGTGTATATACATACATCTGAGCAATATGTTTCAAAATTTAAAATAATTTAGTACATAATAAAGTCAATCAGAGAAAAGCATACATTTCTAATGCTAAGGGATGATAAAGTAATGAATTTCCAAATGATATATTTCCCCAAAGTACCCTTTATAGTATATAAAATATTGCCTTATGATTTAGAGAAAATAGTTATATAGCCAATATATGCAACCATATGACTATGCTTATCAGTTAGAATTGAGGTAGGGAATGAAAAAGCATTGGAAATATATTCAGTAAAAAGATTTACCTATAACTTTTTATTATATAAGACAAAAACCTTAGAACCAGTGAAATTATACAACATCTAACATTGGTTTCTACCAAGAATCATTATATAAGTTTAATCTTTCCAGTTCATATGTTGGAAAGAGAACCAACTCCTATAAGTTGTTTCCTGACTACAACACAATTATGTTTTTAGTCAAATGTATGCATGCTATATTATAACTGATATGAGACATTTTGCTTACTAACTACTTATTAATTTATTCTTATAGTGTTAGTTCCCTGGTTCCTCGTAGCTGTTTTATAATGTGTCTTTTTAAAAAATTAATTAAATAATAATCTCATTTTACAAGTTTATCCCAGTTCCCCCTCCCTCTCTCCCTCCCTACTTCCCTCTCTTTTACCCTCTCTCCCCCCTCACATGCACCCTGACAACCACCCCCAATTCCACATGTAGGGCAATGCCATCCAGGTGAGGTCATGTAAATCTGACAAGCCATTTAAAGTAGGGACTAGGGCTTCTCTCCTGTCTCTAGGTTAAGGGAGTATCCCTCCATGGAGGCTCTCTCCAGCTGAGGCCTCTTTAGCAGAAGCCCGCTTATAATGCTTCTTTTGGGTGAAATCTGCAGGTCAATTTAACTGAACAAGGTTGATTGAATATGAAAACACAATGGAAATGTATTCTGGTATAGAGGATTGCTGTGGGTTAAGTATGGCTATGGTGAATGATGGACAAAGTGAGTACCACCAAATAGAAGGCAAGAAGTTGTGACTGTGGGTACAGGGCTCTCTTTATGAGAAATTGTTTTCTCATGCCTTCCCTTGCTGGTTGTCAAATGATAAGGTCATGATATTAGAGGAATTGTACCATTGGACTGAGCAGTGAGCAGGCCTTTTCCTTATTCCTGTACTGAGAGTAAATAATAGTATTTCAATTCCTTCAGGGAGCTTGGCTTGGTGGGTAGATCGATCAGGTCCTGTTGATGAGGGACTTAGGTAATGTTAAATGTATAGATTTTTCCATCTTTTAGGTACTTTGCATGTTTGTGAATATATTCCACTAAGAGCTGGTTTAAGATATAGAAGAGCAAGTTATGTATGAAAAAAGAAAAAAAGATTTTGTTTTATATTACTAAGACATTAATATTTTATCTTGTTACTATTACATATTTTATCTATAAAATAATTTGACTACAATTGTCTTCAAAATATATGTTTAGCACTCAAGAAAATGCATGAAAGATGTTTCACATCACTATTCTGCTGAAATTAAGAACTGAATTTGTATTACATAATTATGTGTAAATATATCTTGAAGACAATGGCTTAGTTTGTTAATTAAAACAATGGATTACAGCCCAATCTTAAAAGGTGGTAACTAAGGTGTAGATGTATACTAAGTGCACAAAATGAAATCATAAATGGTTCACATCTAAAATACCAGCTCTTTTGGTTTGGTTGAACACAAGTTGATTGGATCATTAAGATGTATCTTGGAGAAGATAGATAAAGAACCAATTAAACCAACCAAGGAGAGTGCCGGGGAGAGCAGAATTGTAAGAGAGAATTGTCTGGAATAAATAGCTTTGGACATGCTGGTACTGGGTAGCCTGGTTTTGCATATCTATGTACTTAGAGGAATTTAGTCTTGTTTCTTTTTTCCTTAAAGTTGCATGGCTGATCTGAAACCTCTGAACTCCTGTTACATGATAGTTTTTAAATATCAAAGTTATTACCAAAAGCCAGGCTTTGTGCAAATTTCCGTAGCAACAAAAAAAGAAAAGTGTCTTCTTGGGTTTTATGAAGAATGTTACAATATTAAAAAGGAAGTCAGCTTTTCTAATATATACATTCTCTTTACAGATGGTGTTTGTTAATGAAACCTCAGCAGATGGGAAGAAACAGCAACCCTCTGCTACATAGTTTCAGAGGCTGACTTTATTTTATCTTCTTTGAAATGTGCATTTCTATTGAAATGCTAACTCATTCCTGAGTTCCTTAAATGAAGAAGTTTTCAATAATTGCCAGTTTGTCCTTCATTTAGCAGGACTTTGAATTTGTTAGGTGATTTTCTTCTGGTAATTTTTAATGTACTTTATTTTCAAAAGAAAAAATAATGTTTGCCATGTGTGTATTGAGGCCAAATCAAAATATTTTTAGTGGAACTATCACTCAGAAATGGATAATTCTGCAAATATTCTGAAAAGTACTGAATATTCTACTCTTCAAGTGATTACAAAAATATTATGAACACCACATCCTCTATTTATTCCAACATACTCCTCTCTAGCCAATACAGGTTCAAATGTACTGGTTGTTTCTATCTCTGAAAATTTTCTCATTTCCTTGGGGATACAGATTTACTTATGTGCCTGAGCTTTCATGTTCTTATCCAGCAATAACACCTCTGGCCATATACCCCCAAAACTACTGCTGTTGTATTCACAATAGCAAGGAATAAGTCAGCTCAGTTGTTCACTGTTAGATGAATAGGTAATAAGAATGTGGTACATGTACACAATGGGATTTATTGAGCTCTAAAGAAAAACAAACTATGAAAATTTCAGGAAACCAAATGAAACTAGAAAGTATACTGTATGAGGTAATCTAGACTCAGAAAGGTAAATACTATGTATTTTACCTCATGATGATTGTAGCTTCTGATTTTCATATACATGTATTTATATGGTCCTGTTTGTGGTTTGAGTTATTAAACTGAAATGGGATTCGTGAGAATAGAAAGTAAGCGTTTACATTCCCTACGAGGGGATGCCATCCTCAGTAGGGAGGGTCTTGGTTCTGCTCCAACTTAATGTGCCAGACTTTCTCTATGCCCCATGGGAGCCTTTGTCAGTTGGGAGGAGTGGATGGGGAGGAGGAATGGAGGGGATGCTAGGGCATCAGGAGGCGGGGTGGGAGGGAGAATTTTAGTTGGAATATAAAAAATACATTTGTTATAATGACGAAAGTAAGGTTTTAAGGAAGTGGGAGTAGGAAGATAATAGAATATGGTAGATATGAAATTGGAAGGGGGAGTAATGGGGACAGAATAGTATAAGTGGTGAAGTATGTAGGGGGATGTGAAAGATCACCTGGGGAGGGGAAGATCAAATGGATTAAGTGTCTATGAAAATGATATAAGGAGATGTGTTACTTTGTATGTTATTTGAAATGAAAACAAAAGGTTAAATAGTAATATCATGATATCTAATGTAATATTCACAATACTCAAAGAAAGGCGCCAAGTGATGTCAAAATGTAAACGTGTTTATCTTCATTGACTTGAGTCATATTCTCCATTATTATTTGGTACAAACATGGTTGGACTGTCAAATTCCTGGTGTGTTTTTTTAAAAAAACTGCCTAAGGGTAGTGATGAATTCTTGGCCTTAGCTTAGGCTTGTCCCTCTAGCTCTTATTACTTAATCTAACCTGCTTGTCTACATCTACAATTTGCCTTTGGGCTTTTTTTTTTCTCCCTTTCATTCTGTATGTCCTACTCTGTGTCTGGATGGCTGGCAACTGCCTGGCTCCACACTTTTCCCTCTCTTTCTCCCTTGTTCTCTCCTTTCCTCTTATTCTCCCATTCTCTTGAGCCTAGATTCCTCCTCCTACTTACTTTCTCTGCCCATCAACCCTGCCTATCCCTCTACTCCCTAGCTACTGGCTGTTCAGCTCTTTATCAGATTGGTAAGGTACCTTAGGCAGGCAAAGTAAAACAGCAACACATCTTTACATAATAAAACAAATGCAGCCTAAACAAAAGCAACACATCTCTCTACAATTAAACAAATGAAACATAAAATGACATACCTTCACATAGTTAAATATTCTACCAAACCTACGAGATAATGACTTACAATAAATATTACGACTACTTCAATAGTGGGAGTATTTTCAACTGTTAGAATCTGTGACTGGATTTACTTTTCAACTTGCTTTTTATTACCTTTACTGCCATCCATTCAAACTTATTCATAATTTTTTAAGTTGATACACTACCATAAAAATATGATTGTGCTATCAGTTGCCATCTATCTAAAGCCAGTTCTTTTTAGTCCCATCACAGCACTGTTCCCCAAAAAGTGTTTATTTTTTCTAAAACATTTGGAATGTCTAAAAAGTACAACAAATAAATTTATTTCCCTGTAAAAATAAAACATACTTAGAAATTTCTATATTTCTATCCATCACAATATGAATTGGATTAGTAATTTACATTGTTGGCATGTTTAATCTTTAAAGTCTGTTCCTCTGTTCCTAATGCCCAACCCAATACATTTAAAGTTTTGGTAGGATGGTTTTAGGGATGTAGGATATGGCTTTTCCAATGTTTCCTCTGTTCTAATCATAGAAGGAAAATGACTCACATACTCTTCTTAAAACCAGGATCTTCAAATTCTCTGCTTGATAAATTGGTATTCTTTAACTTGAATTGACCTTTCTTGTATCTCTTCTCCATATAATGACCCATATTTCACTGATAACAACTTACTTTGAGGATATATGGCTCTATAAAACACAATTTTTCACTTTGAATACAAGGTCATTTTTTTTTTTTTTTACATTTTTTTTCCATCTTCTTGTCTTTCTACTTCACCAGAAGGAAAAATCTAAAATTAAGAACATGTCTTATGTATTTCTGTTTCTGTATTGCTTTGTGAAACAGAAAATGTTTGTCAAGGGTGTTTTATAAGTTTTATAAGTTTCCATAGTCTCACTGGCTTTCATAATGGTTCATCCCCTACTATCTCCTTGGTTTTGTTCAACTAAATTATTGAATTTGCTATTGCGAACTCCTGGATAGGGGTCTAACTCCACAGTACTACTGTGTTCTTCAATCCAATCTCCACTGGTAAATTCTATCAGGATAGTAAAGGGCAAGGAATTTTCTTCAGAAGCCAGGCATAAATGTTCCAAAAGTGACAATAGCATGCAATTAAATACAAGTGAGTATTGAAGACTAAGGTAAACTAGGGAGCACAAAGTTCAACAATTTAAATACATTGCTTATGTCATTTAGAAATGCAAGGACAAACTTTGATATCTTTAGTATAGAGTTCTATTTGTTCATTTTAAAATGATTTCTGAAGCAATATATTTTGTTGGTATACTTTTCCTTCACCTCCTAACTTTCCATAGATTTTTCTGTCCTCCCTAACCCACTCAAGATAATTCTCTCTCTCTTTCTCTTTCTCTTTCTCTCTCTCTCTCTCTCTCTCTCTCTCTCTCTCTCTCTCTCTCTCTCTCTCTCTCTGCCCCTGTTCTGTCTCTCTCCTCCAAAACACAAAACAAAAGAAGAAGATAAAAATAAACAAAAATATAGTAAAACATAAAAACCAAACAAAGATGCTAAGAAATATGTGTAATCACATTTAAAAAATCAACTCAAAATGGACCAAAGACTGGACATAAAGTTCTGGAAATAGTAGATGAAAACATAAGAAAAGTTTTTTTAATACACTTTCTGGATATGACTCTGTAAGCACAACAAACAAAAGCAAGGACTTGTAACTGATATATAGCACTTGAAATTCTCAGAATGAGAAAAGGCACAATGAAGTTACTATTTATCTTTACTTAAAAGAAGTTACTTGCCAACACTTTATCTGACAGAGGGATCATATCTATAACACAAGGAACTTAAATACCTTATTCTTCAAAAATAAGCAATGCAATTACAGTAGGCTATAATTTGAACAGACATTTCTCAAGAGAATGACATACATGCTTCCAAAAAGTACATGAAAAAATACCTAATAACACAAATCATTAGAGAAATGCAAACAAAAATTACAATGTTGATATATATCATCTAACACTATTCAGAACACCTAGCATCCAGAAAATAAATAAAAAACGTTGGTGAAGGTGCTCGGGGGGGGGGGGGAAAGGAACCCTTATACCCAGCTATTGGAACTGTAAATGTGTCTAGCTTCTATAGAAATCAGTATAGAAACTGAAAACAGAACTTATTTATGATCCAGTTGTATCACTGAAGTTATATATACCTAAAGGGATCTGTCTGCATAGTACAGTAGTACCTGCATTAATATGTTTATCCTGGTACTGCTCACAATATCCAAGTTACAAAATAGCCTAGAAATCTACAAGGATAAATAAAATATGTAGACACTGGAGCTTTATTCAGCCATAAAGAAGAGCAAAATTACATCATTGGCAAAAATACCGATGGACCTAGAAATCATCAAGCTACCTGAGAAAATCCAGGCCCATAAAGACAAATATTTTAAGGTTATGGGGGTAACCAGCTGCTTTCTGATTAAAACTGAAGTCTGTTCCACAGTAGAAAATTGCCCATGGCTCAAGTCGAAAGCTTATGCTGTAGAGAGGAACCTACTACTCTTACTAAATGGCCTTGTTGTCAAACTGCCCTGTACATATTTATATTTATACCCAAAAGTTAGTTCTAATTTTCACTGAGGTCAGAAGAACATGTTGGTGCAGTGAACAGCAATTATTGCAGAGAAGTGTAATTGGTGAAAGAGATAAGTGTAATTGGTGGAGACATTGAGAAGAAGAATGCTGTGCTTAAGGTTGAGGGACCATGGAAGAAAAGGGGAAGACAGAATTTGAAGAAGGGGAGGATGAGGAGTAGTGCTATAAAATACCAACTTGTAGGCTTGACACAGTTATTATTCCTAGGAACTCACTGTAGCTACAGTTACCTGAACAAGTCCTGTACAAGAGCAAGTCAACAAGATTAGTGAACATTCCAACAGGCAGCACTAATTGGATCAATGGGTTACAAAGAAAACAAAACAGAAATGGAGCAAACAGGAGGAAGGGAAGGGGATCTGTCCAAGAAGAGAAGAAATCAGTTGAGAATAGGTATTATCAAGATACATTGTATACATGCATGAAGAATAAATAGAAGTTCTAAAAGAAAGAAAAAGATAGTATAGGGAACTTTATCTTATGTTGTAGTGAAAACAAAACAAAACAAAACAAAAAAAACCGAAACAAAAACAAAACCTGAACAAACAAAAACACATTTTCCTAAAAGTAGGATAGCAAGTCCTAACTTTTAATAAGGTGACAGGAAAGACAGAGAACAAAGAGTAGTTAGGTTTGTTTAGTACATACTATCTGCATTTATAGAAATATCGCAGTGAGGCTCATTAATATATACAATTAATTTGCATTAGTTTTTAAATAAAGTAAAATGTAATATTGCACAATGATATCACCCAAAACCAAATTGCACACTTGAGAAGCAAATGTACCCTGAAAGATGACTTTTTTTTTAACCTCAACCATTTTAGTTCTTTGGAACTCTGAAGGAAATAAAAATACATAACCTGATACACAAGGTGTATGGAATTGTGTGTTTGTGATTATTCTGATAAGATTCTGGGTGTTTCCTACTGCCTTTGATTATGTTATTAATTTCTATAATTTTAGGTCAGCAATAAATGTGGGTGAAAGATTTTAAAGACCATGGATTTTGAGACTGACAGATGTGGATTATATGTTACACATGATCACTTTTGTCATTCCATATCAATGTCTTAAACTCAAGTCAATTTGTTGCTCCACAAAAAAATATTGATGAATCATTGCTATGCTTGTGGTGAAGAGTTCTTGTGAGAATAGGCACAAATTCCCATGACAAAATTTACTTACTCCTCTGGTTGCTATAGACAATTGGTGAGCTTAAAACTCTTCCTTCCCAACTTGGCACTTGAATTAATTAGACTGCTTTTTACTGTAGATCCTATATCCACAAAACATAGGAAATAATACAGAAAATAGTGAGCATGTGCTTTGTTTTCTGTCCCAAAAGATAATTTTCAAATATCCTAAGTGAATGTATTATTATTTAATTTAAAGGAAAACTAATGAGGAATCTCATTGCACCAAAGGATAAATGGGAAGTACTTGAAAGCAGAGGTATGGATGATCACTAAGCCTTGCGCAGTCAATCTAGTGACAGAAAATATTGCCAAGGGTGCTCGAGATGATTGATTGACATGCTAGCAAGCTATAAAACAGCATTTGAGAATTCCAGAGTGAGATAATGTTCTTTTTCACTGAGGCCTTCAATAATAGTCTATGATTTAACTCATCTATCAACAAGGTAAAATTGTCTCAGAAATAGAATAGTGCCTCCTCTGGAATAGCTCTTATCCACTGATACTGAGGCACTCATATTTCTTAATTGTACTCATGCTGATAAATGCTTAGAACATAATATATTTTGGTTTCATGATTATATTTTAGTTTTGTTTGGGTTAATTATTAACCAAAATTGCATCCCATAGGAAGGTTGATTTAATCTTGAAGTAAGAGCTTCATTAAAACTGAAGTATCAAAAAATTATATCTTTTCATTCAAAACCTGTGACATCTATCAAGTGACATAACTGATGTAACATAATAATTGCTTCAGTTGACTGATATCTTCCAAAACATTTTAAGACTTTTAGGGGATTGTGGCAAGATTGCAGAACTTTCTCTTGGATAGTGGCAGCTCCATTTTTGCTATAAATAAATCACTATCTGGGCCTTGGAAAGTGGTTAAAGCATATTTGTTAACTTTGAATAAAAAATAGTTCAGACTTCTAGAAAATGGAGCAGATATCCCCCAGGAAGTTTTTTTATTACAAGCATTTTGTTGAAAATACGTTTTTGTCGTACAATATATACTCATTAAATTTTCCCCTCCCTCTACTCCTAGTCTTTCTCTACCTTCCCTGGCTTCTGGATGCAGCCCCTTTCTGACTTTCATTAGAAAGCAATCAGGCATCTAAGGAAGGGTTAAAAATAAAATATAGTGTGATAAAACAGAAACAAGTAAATTGTAATAGGACAAAATGATCAGAAAGAATAGAGTCCAAGAAAAGGCACAAGAAGCAGATATTCTTTGATTCATACACTTACAAATCCAATGACAACATAAAATCAGAGATATAACGTATATGCAAAACATGTAGGTCAAAAGTACACAAAGAATTAATGAATACTATAAAAGTAAAAAGTAAAAGAAAATTAAGAGGAAAAATTCCTGAACGTTTATGTGATAAGGCATATCCAAAGATGCCTTTAATTTTGTTAACTGCTAGGTATGCAGTCTACTCCTTTTTTGATAATTTTTTTAAATTTTAAATTCAAAACAAGTTTGTTTTACATGTCAATCCCAGTTTCCACACCCTCCTGTCCTCCCCTGTTATCCCCACCAACCCCATCCCTTCTCCTTTCTGCTCCCCAGGGAGGGTGAGGCCTTCCAAGGGGAGTCTTCAAAGTCTGTCAGATCATTTGGAACAAGGCTTAGTCCCTCTCCCATGTGTCTAGGATGACAGAGTATCCCTCTATGTGGAATGGGCTCCCAAAATCCATTTGTATACTAGAGATAAATACTGATACACTACCAGAGGCCCCATAGACTGCCCAATCCTCCGAACTAACACACATATTTAGGGAGCCCGGGCCGGTCGTATGCTGGTTTCCCAGCTATCAGACTGGAGTCCATGAGCTAGTTGAGGCCAGCTGATTCTGTTGGTTTCTGCAGCCTGGTCTTGACCGTTTTTCTCATCACTCCTCCCTCTCTGGAATTGGATTCCAGGAGTTTTGCTCAGTGTTTAACTGTGGGTGTCTGCTTCTGCTTCCATCAGCTACTGGATGAAGGCTCTAGGATGGCATTCTTGGGAAAGGGCATTTAAGGTAGCCTTTCCACTATTGCTTGTAGATCTTTGGACATTCCCCTAGTGCCAGACTTCTCTTAAAGCCTATAATGCGTCCCTCTATTATGGTATCTCTTTACTGCTGTCTACACCTAAAAGTAGTTTGTATACCACTGAGGTTCCCTTGGAGAAAACTTAAATTTTCATTTGCAAGTGTGTACCAAATGGTGATTACTTTTGACTTAGGGATAGATAGGTGCATAGGTTCACTTCTCCTTTCAGCTCTATGGCCCCATTGTATGCAGTCTCATGCAGGCCCTATGCAAGCTTCCACAGTCTCTGTACATTCATAGGCACATCAGTCCTGATGTGTTTAGAAGGCCTTGTTTCCTTGGTACCCTCCATCCCCTCTGGTTCATATACTCTTCCTGGCTAATTTCTGCAGGGTTCCCTGAGAGGTAGAATTTGATGGAGTCATCCCTTAAAGGATTGAGTGTTCTAACATTCCTTATTCTCTGAGTATCATCTGGCTATGGATTTCTGTATTTGTTCTCATCTGCTGCAGGAGGAAGCTTCTCTTATGATGGAAGATATTGATCTATGATTATGACAAAATGTCACGAGGAATCACTTTATTCCTATATTATGAACACTTGCTAGTCTTGCTGTGAACCCAGCATCCATTTTGTGGCTCCCTACCACTTATAACTCCAGTTGCAAAGAATATGAAGCCCTCTTATGGCTTCCTCGGGCACTACATGCATGCGCTGCACATTCATAATGAAGATAAAACTCATACAAATGAAATTAAATTCATAAAATCTTTTAAAATTATTATTATTTTATGGAAAATAATAGAGTCTTCTCTAATAATCCTGAGCACAGATTCCCCTCCATCCACTCCTCCCAGCTCCACCCTCACTGCTCCTCTCTCCCAGACCAATTAACTATCCATTTCCTCTTCAGAAAAGAACAGGCCTCCAAGAGGCGACAGCTGAACATGACAAAGCAAGACACAATCGAACAAGGAAAAGGCCCTCATGTTAAGTCTGGGCAATGCAACCCAATATAAGGAAAAGAGTCCCAAGAGCAAAACATTCTCAGACTAAATGTATATGATATCTTTAAACATCATGATAAAACACTCAAGTTTTCTAATTAATACTGTACATTATTTAAAAGAAAAATACATTTTATAATCAATATAGTATTTACTATGCTCCATTTTATATTAATCTCATTTATTTTCCTTTCTACATAAGCTTTTAAAAGACACAGCACCAGCTTTGATATTAATTGACCTGGGATCATTTTCCCATTTTATGTACAGACTTGGACTGAAGGACACACATCTTGTATATTACACCTGCAGGTTGATACATACATTACTCACTGTATGACACTGAGATTATTGATAGCTGACAAAATGTCAATCACTATTGGTATATTCTTAAAATGATGGTAGTGATGACGAAGATTAGCTTTAATCTTAAAACAGAAACCCTAATGACTGAGGATTGTAAAGTGCATGACTTTATCCTGCTTTCTTGCCAACAACTCTACAAACTACTATTTCTTCTAATATGAAAGGCCATTTTCTAACATTTTTCTTTTATGATGTTGCAGGGCATAAATATTTTTGATTTGTTAAAAGTACACACTTTGAAAATAATTTCTTCTTTTGGTTTTGAATTCTTATCAACATCCCATAGAATTTCTGACTGGATATATTGGATCTAGGGAACACTCCATCTGAGGGAGCTCATGTTCTATACTGTGGACTTGATGGGGACACCATAGACACTAGAGATAAAACTACTACTTTTGCCTTGCAAATTATGTTTGCTGTAAAATTGCATCTTAGATATTTATATTTATGCCCACGGAAAAGTGCTCTCATGAACTTGGAAGAAGGCAATCTCTCCTAGCACAGAACAGCTCTTAAGACAGATTCATGAATATTTAAAGTAGTGTGAAGAAGTGACAATTAAATGTTCATATTTAGTCTATACATCCATATCATCCCTCCCATTTATAGCCCAGGTTACATATGAAATAGGAGATAGAAAAATGTATAAGCCAATTAGTTGTTGGGCTATGAGATGCAGACTTATGAGCATTAAACAGTTTTGGCACTCATAAACTCGAAATAGCTACATCTGCCAGAGCAGGACCTATGCAAGACTGAAATAGTAAGCATTGTCATGGACAAGGGATAAGCTTATGAGGTTAGGCCCCATGCAAGGGAACTAGGACAGTGCTGAAGGATTAGAAAGTGATGTCGCTCTTTTTGTGACTGGGTTACCTCTTTCAAGATGGTTTCTTCAAGTGCCATCCACTTGCTTGCGAATTTCAAGATACCTTTATTTTTTTCTTCAGAGTAGTATTCCATTGTGTAGATGTGCCATATCTTCATTAACCATTCTTCAATTGAGGGGCATCCAGGTTGCTTCCAGGTTCTTGCTATTACAAATAGTGCTGCTATGAACATAGTTGAACAGATGTCATTGTTGCATGGATGTGAATCCTTTGAGTATATGCCTAAGAGGGGGATTGCCGGGTCCTGTGGTAAACTGATTCCCATTTTCCTGAGGAACTGCCATACTGATCTCCAAAATGGCTGTACAGTATGTACTCACTCATACATGGAATTTAGACATAGAACAAATAATCACCAGCCTATAATTCACACCACCAGAGGAACTAGGATACAAGATGTGTACTAAGAGATTCATATAAAGTCCCTCACAGAACCGGGAAGGGACAAGTCCCCCAGAGCACAGAGGAAGTGGGGGGCAGTGATTGGAAAGAGAAGTAGGAGAAAATGAGGAGGAAGAAAGGAAAACACGTGCGACCAGGAAGATTGAGCCCGATTAGGAATACAAGACAGGAAAGAGAGAGAGAGAGAGAGAGAGAGAGAGAGAGAGAGAGAGAGAGAGAGAGAGAGAGAAAGAGACAGAGAGAAAGAGAGAGAGAGAACATAAAAAGGGAGCCAATATTGGTTTGAAGATAAAATTGAACATAAAGAAAGGTTGAGAGACCTACAAGACTGCTGCCAACTAACAATTTGAGCTTCCGTGGAAAGGCTATCATAAATGCCCTTCCCGGAGAGTGAGATCAACAACTAACTTATCCATGGAGCACTCAACTAATGCCTGTTGGAAACAGGAGCAAACACCCATACATAAACACTGAGTCGAAATCCAGACGCAGATGGAGAGGACAAGGTCAGGCGGCAAAAACACATAGAGACAGCTTACCTGAACAAGGAGGAGCTCACGGGCTACCAGACTGATAGCTGGGAATCCAGCATGGGACTGACTCAGGCCCCCCTGAATATGGGTCTCAGCCAGAAGGACAAGGACTGAGCAGTCTAAGGGGCCTCAGACAATGGAGCCAGGATGTATTCCTGGTGTACAAAAGGTCCTTGTGAACACATCCCCCGTGGAGGGATAACTGCCTTAATCTAAAGATAGGAGAGAAGCCCTAGTCCCTATTTCACATGACCTGTCAGACCTACATGACCCCAACTGGATGGCATTCCCCTACATATGGAATTGGGGTGGGGGGCGGGAAGGGGAGGGTGGTTACAGTGCAGGTGAGAGGGCAGAGAGGGTAAAAGGGAGGGAAGGAGGGAAGGAGGGAGGTAGTGAGGGAGGGAGAAGGAATTGGGATCAACATGTAAAATAATAAATTAAATTAAAAAAATATGCTGTGACTCCAAAATTTAAGTTCAAGGACAAGTTACTGGGGAAAAGGACTTCTATTTTTGTTTCCATAGAAAATGAAAAGCTGTGGATTCCTTCCAGACTAATGTGGTTTGATCAAGCCAGACTCCCTGAAACAGAGTACCAGGTGATTCTACATTCAAAACAGCTGGACAAAGAAGCTTCAAATGCCCCATGACAGCGCCCCTTACCATCAGGAAGTAGTTTGGAAAGAACAATGCCCAAATTCCCAAATATTGTCTATAAATGTTTGTTTTCATTTAAATGGACTTGGTTATATAAAATAAATATATATATATATATATACATACATACATACATACATACATACATATATATATATATATATAAAAGAAAAAGAAAGTGATGTCGCCACTGGTTTATTACTAGTGCTTCAATGGATAGCTTCATGGAAGAGGCCAGGTTCAATCCAAACCTGCACAAAGCAAAAACAAAAATGAAGGAAAGGATATGAAAATGGTACTGGGGTTTGGTAGAAGGAGGATAAGTTTGTTGGTAAGAGTGGGAAGAGATTGAGAGCACGGGGTGAATCTGAACAGAATGTGTTATGTATGTATGGAGTTGTCAAAGAATAACCAATAAAAACTGGCAGATAGTCATCCAAGCTCTTTCAATTTGTTTTTAACATACATATCATAGGATAGCTCATATAGGCCTTGAACTCTCAGCTTCCTGACTTTCACCTCCCCAGCTCTTATAGAAGGTTTACTGAACACTGACAAATATGGAAGTCCATGTAAAATTTACTTTATGAAATTGGATTAGATAGTGAAATATTCTGTTTTTTGTTTTCCATTTAACAATATATTTTGAAAATATTTACATGTTAACATGGTGAATGGGACATAATACATTTAACAAATGGAAGTGTATACACTTGTTTAAATAATAGCCTATCTGTGGCATTCAGATTATTTTTGGTAGGCATTTACCATTTAAAGTAGTTACATAAAATTAACCAGAACACTGACTCAGGCACTGATTTCAATAATGATTATTTGCATTATTTTGGATAAATTACAATAGCAAGTTATTGGAAAATTGTTAAGGAATATAATACTTGTAAAATACTGCCAAGTTACTATCTAAAAAGGCTATCTCTAATAAATACTGTCATCAGTTTTACACAGAGAAACTTACAGAATACTAGCAAAAATTAAATGTTACTTATTTTTAATAACGGTGTCAGTCATGAAGTCAAATGTTATCTTCTTTTTAATATGTAAATTACAATTTAATTGTGAAGTTTAGCATTTTATGCTTACTGAATTTCTGTGATAGTTACTTAACTTCATACTGCTCACCAACTTCTTCATTTTTTCTTTAATATTTTTCATTTTGATGATGTAGTATGTATGTAAATCTATGTGTGTGTGTGTGTGTGTGTCTGTGTGTGTGTGTGACTGTGTGTGTGGGTGTGTGTGCACATTAGCACAGCTTTCTTTTTTGTTTGCTTGTTTTTTGAGGCAAGATTTTCTTTCTGTAGCTTTGGAGCCTATCCTGGAACTTGCTGTATAGACCAGGCTGGACTTGAACACAGAGAGGTCTGCCTACCTCTGCCTCCCAAGTGGTGGGATTAAAGGCATGAGCCACTACCGACAGGTTGAGTACAAGTATCTTGAGAGACCAGAAAAATGTCAGAATTTCTAGAGCTTCAGTTATAGGTGGTTGTGATTAATTTGATCCAGGACCTGGGAACTGAACTCAGGTCCTCTGTAAGTGCAATAAGTGCTCTTAACCACTGAACAATCTCTCAACCCTGATCTCTAATAAAAAAGATTTTATTTAATTTTAAAAATGGACTCTTGTTATGTATTGCATAATGTCTTTGAACTTGTGACATCTCACTGTATCCTCCCACATGATGGGACTGCATTCATGTGTCATTATACTTTAGCTTTTATATTCTTCCTTTACTATATTTAGTGGTGTTATATAAAATATGTTAATATCTTGTTCCTGGTGCACAAAAGACTTTGGGAGCACATTCCCCATGGAGGGATACTCCCTTAGCCTAGAGGCAGGAGGAAGGGCCTAGTCCCTACTCCAAATAACTTGACAAATTTTGTTGATCCCTCCTGGAAGGCATCACCCTCCCTGTGGAGTGGGGGTGTGGTATAGGATGGGAGGGTGGTCAGGGGGCATGGGAGGGAGGGAGTGAGAAAGGGAGGGAGGAGAACTGGGATCCATATGTAAAACAAGAAAAATAAATAAATAAATAAATAGATATGTTAATGTCAGGCAGGAAATTCTCCAAATTTTTAGTGACAGAACCTTAGATTAATGTCTTTTTCTCCTCTCTGTCAATGATTATATTGATTTTACAGTTTGCAGTTCTTTACTTCTTATAGATTGAAGTAAAGGCCTATAGTTATTTATTCTTTGAATAGTTAATTATACCAGGAACATGTGTTAAATTTCCTATTTTCATGCCAATACAAAACTTCATTTCTTTAAACAGATTCCTTGAGTTTATTATCAGTATTGTTATTACCATTATTCTTATTATTCTTGTTTTTAATATTGTGTATATGTGTTTATGTCTTCATTGCTTGCAGTGAATATGGAGGTCAGAAGATAACTCGCAAGAGATCATTCATTCCTTCTTAGTCTTTGCATGTAACAGGCTTAGGTTCCTGGTATTCATGACAAGAATCTTTACCTGCTCAGCCACTACACTGGAACCAACTATAAAGCTTTAAAGTGGCATTTAGCCACAGGCTGTTTTAATATCATATATGGATAGTGATTTCTTTGTTCTGCCTTTAATAATATTATTGATTATTCAAATGGATTTTTGTCTTCCATGTAAATGTATTAACCCCATTGTCCTGTTATTTTGTGATTAATTTAGTAAGTTAAACATTATCAATTTTTTATTTGATTTCTAGCCAGTGCAGAAGAGTCTTTGATATAGCTAATTAAATGTAATTAATTACTTGAAGTATGAAACTTGATACACTTTTTTTCCTTTGAATTGGTGCTGAATTTGCATAAAACAAAGTTTTACACTGTCCCCAAATTGATGTCAATGCTGTACAGTACCACAGCTACTAACTAAATGTAAAGTTTAATTAATAGGAATAACTTAAGTATGACTAAGGTATTTTATTGTTAAATGATATTCCCAAGGATCAAATAAATATATTTTATTTTGTTGCACTTAATTAAACCTTAAGCTTATAGTAGGAAGAATAATTTTTTTTGTTAATTAAAAAAATGTTTGGAAGGATCAAATTTCACCTTTTCCATCATCTTACCTATCAAAATGTTATAAACTTACATCTGAAGATTTGCAGTTAGGAGCCTCTAGTAAGAGGAACCAGTATCACTGTAATTGGACCTAAAACTTGCTAGATAAGAAAGAGACATTGTTTGGTACTGGAAACCTACCTAATCATCCAATGCTAGCGAAATTATAGTTATTTGGAGAACAAACTGCAACTGCTAACTTGCTAAACCAGTATTAACCCTAACAATGATCTATAAACATGTGTTCTTAATCCCATAGTCCAGTGCAGTGGTCAATTTTCATTAAGAAGATTTCTCTTTGCCACAAACAGAGACCACTATAGAAACTTACAACCAATCAAAATGTAGAGTTGTGCTGTCCAGTCCCAATGGTTATATCGATAAAGCACTTCCATGCCTAAGACCAAAGGAACATTGTAAAAGAGGAGGCAGGAAGATTGTAAGAACCAAAGGATCATGGAGTGTGATAGGAGATGATGTCTCAATGTAACATCAGAAGCTGCAAACATAAAATAGAACCAACATGACTGTCCAAATGTGAGCCAAACAAGGATGATACCTATGAATACGAAAAATTGGACAGATAAAATTCCATGAGGCCTCAACCCTGTACACAGAATACATGTAACTGAGGAAATCTGGGAGCAGAAGAAATGCCCTTTCCCATGGAAGAGGAACTTCTTAGTTGTCTAGTGCCAAATAGTCAGCCCTGAAAACACAAATTTAGTTACCATTAAAGAGACTAAATAGGTCATATTTAAGAATATATGTGCATATACATAATGAAGCAAAACTGGACATATTGCATGTGTTACGGTGAACTAATAAATTTTTCTATGTATAATATAATGTATGAAAATGATCCAATTTGACCATATATTCAAGTGGATGGGTTTTAAAGGAAAGCAACTGTAAAATAACAGAATACAAAAAAGATGTGTTCTCTTCATTTTCTTAAGTTGCACATATATGTCAAAATAGTTTGATTGCCACTTACATAGTCACATTTTAATACTTGAAACACTGTAAACAGACAAAAAATGTTGCAAGACTTCTAGAGTAAACATTGCTTTGTTCTTCATTTAGATTCATCAATTTACATTTTCTATTGGGCTTAATAATGTATTTTTCCTTCCAACCATATTAATCACAAGTTTGCTTTGTATTGTGAAACATTTCAAAGTGAGTTGCAGATATCAGAACCAGTCCCCTAAACGTTTCAATATAGCCATAGGCAATTATATTTAAAATGATTTTTTTATTATTTTATAAGAAGAGCCCTATTCTAAAGCACATATTGTAAAATTCATACAAATGTGCACTCCAAATTTTTATTTAGATATAGATCTTATATCTATATATAGAGCTCTCTCTTTATATATATATCTAGATATATTTAGATATGAGAATTTCTTGGGTGACTATTATAGCTACACAATTCTGAATTGTCTCTATGATAACCATTATTAGGTTAGAAAGGCTATTTCATGTAGTTAATGTTTATATAGCCTTATAGTAAACCTCCATGTGTGAATGCACTGACACCTTTTGTCCTAAATATTCTCAAAATTGTGAATGCATACTTAGTTCCTTTTTATTCTAACATGTCAAGTCAAATAACTCTATTTTCAATTCTGGTCATTATGGTGGGCTCGTTTCTTAGTTTTGTGACTAGTGTTAATAGAGTTATTTGTGTAATGGAAAGAAAGGTAGGTTGTGTCATTGATCACAACACCTTTTTTCTTGCTATGTTTCCTTTAGTACACAGAGGTTCCCTTCTTGGAGACTATAAGATTTTAGAATTGTTTTACAGGGTGGCCATTTTAAAAATGAGTATGAGTTCATACTGGCTCTGCATTTTTTCCTATAAAAGACAGCATTTAATTGGGGCTAGCTTATATTTAGTGGCTTAATCCATTATCAGCATGGTGGGAAGCATGGGGTAGTGTAGGCAGACAGGATGTTGGTGAGGTAGCTGACAGTTCTACACCTCAGCAGGTAGCAGGAAGAGAGAGATACACAGGGCATGACCTGATCATTTAAAACTTCAAATGCCAGTGAAACACTTCCTCCAACAAGGCCACACCCACCATGAAAAGAACACAATTCTTTCTTTTTTCCCCCCTCTACAACAGCCCTGGTTGTCCTGGAAATTGCAGTGTAGACCAGTCTCGCCTAAAACTCACAGAGATCCAAAATGGTGCAAAATTACTACATCATTGATAGGGGTTTTACACTGATTGGATATAGAAAGAAAAAGGAACACCATTAGAATTATGGCATTAACCACGTGTGGAAACTAAGCACAATATCCTGACACAGTCCTTAGTAAAAAGCTACTCTGGTTAGGTGGTGTTGACTTTGCTGCATGCAGGTGTCATTGCTTGCAAGGATAAGCTCTGAAGAGCTTCATTCATAAAGAAACAAAACAAAACAACGATCCCCCTCACTGGCCAATGATGGCCAGAAGCAGCTGTCTGTAGTCCCTATTCGTGTTACTAGCAATCACTATGCTTAAGGTCTTCTGATATATCTGGGTGAACATCTGCTTTATCCGAACAAGGTCAATCTCACTTCGAATGACTACAGTCCTGACCAGGGTAGGATCATCCATGCCAGAGCTTTTCATGGAATAGTAGAGTTGCTCAGCAAAGAAGGCAGGGCGGCAAGATAGTTTTCAAACCACTTTCAATATATCCAGAGAACTGTCGGCTTACACTGCTTAACAAATCTCTAGCTATCCTGGAAAAGCCTCCATGGTGGCTTTCAACTGAGGGAAGCTCTGCTGGCAAGAATCATGTTGAAACAGGATTCATCTGTTCCTAGGTTCTGCTCGCCAGCCTGACAGAGGCGCTGGCATCTCCCTGAAACATCTGGTGGTTTACACTCTGGTTCTCATCACGGTTTCCCTGGCACATGGACACGAGAGACGTTTAAAATGTCCTGAGGTATCTGACTTAATGTCCTTCTCAAGGTATCGTCCAAATTCTGATTGATAATATCTAACAATGTCTCGAATTTCTTGATGTGTTCTTGGGCATAAAATCTCTATCAATACACATTCTTGAGTTCCTCCTCGCTTCATTACTTTCCTGCCTCTGTCTCTTAAGTGCTGAGATTAAAGGCATGTGCCACCATCACCTGCAAGAACACACCTTTTAATAGTGCCACTCCCCAATGACCAAACATTCACATCTGTGAGCCTTTGGGGGACATTCCTATTCAAATCACCAGAGGGGGAAGTGACCTTTTGCAGTCTGGAGGTACTGGAAACTTATTGCAGTAGTAAACACAGTGAGTGGCTCAGTTTTCAAATTATACTTGTCTTTCTCAGTTTCTCACAAGTCAATTTTTTGGCTTTCAGTGAAGCCTCATATTAACAGAGAACATTGTTATTAGAAAGAGCACATTCATATATACACGCAATAACAAATTAATGAAAAGAATTTGAAAGAGAGCAAGTACACATACATAAGAGGGTTTGGAGGAAGGAAAAGGAAGGTGAAATGATCTAATCAAATTATCATCTCCAAAATATAAGAAGTAATAAGTACACATTGACTTTTATCTCACAAGTATTTTAAGATAGGTTTTCATAATCATAAAATATTGTAAATAGTTTAAATAAAATTTGCATGTGCCATTTGCAATGAAAGTGATGGGGTAATAGAGTAGGAGAAATTTTCAGTTTATTTGGTTGTTGTTCCAACTGAATTTATACTTCCATTGCTCTTTATTAGGTGTTGATTTTCTTCCCTAAATGTATTGGTAATTATTTTTCCTGGGACTGGTTCTTTGATACTCATATGTATTTTAACATAATGATTTGATGTAGTCATTGGTTGGTATAAGAACCTATTTTTAAAAGGTAAGTATATGGTTTATCTAGTATTTATTCTTGAAAAACTCTTGCTTTGGAAAAAAATGAAAACTTCAATTCCCGGCGTTAAACTTCTATATCTATGTAGTTTTTTTTTTTTCAAAATGGAGCCATATAAACAAAAGCTGGTCACACTGCTGAAAAATGTTTCCAAAGTAATGCTGTCCCCATCTGCACAAAATGCAGTGTAATATCCTGTTAAACCAGATGAGAGAAATGTTAGCCAAGAGTCAGAAACAGAAAAATAATACCCCTATGCCTTAGGCATGTCATAAACTCTATGTTCTGTTTTAGCATAAATAAGAAACAAAATAGAAATCATTTTCTAAACTAATCCCTGTTCTTGTTATTATGATAAAAATGTTTACAATAATACAATATTAAAACTAAGCATGGACTCTGACATGATTTGTCAGCCATCTTATATTCCCACAAGATTCATCTTGTTTCTGGGGAAACCTTATGTCCCCGTGAAGTAAGAATTATCTGTGAATGCTATTACGTCATAAATGCTCGATAAATGTGACTGCTGCTATATAAAATGGTTTATGGTTTAGCATGTATCCCTGCTGCCAAGAACTAATTCTAAAAGGAACAAAAGTCCAGTACCTATAACTACCATGTCTGACCTTGAGTCTTTTCATTCATATTGCAAACATGTCTGCTTTCTGATCACAGATATTATGATAGTGAGCTATTGATGTCCTTAAAAAACTCCAAAAAGTTGATATCCCCAAGGTGTAGTATATTGACGGGTTTGTGACTCAGCTATGACATTAAGAAAATCTCATTGTTTTTGTTCCCTCATCTGTAAAATGAGTAGGGAATTGGCTGACCTGAAAAACATTTTGTGGAATTAATTCATTAACTAAGGTGACTTGGAAAAGAGGAAATCTATAGGAGTTAAAATTTATCACTGAAATAGTACATTAACAATGGTCCATAACCAGGTCCACTGATATGAATTATATGCAGATGGAAATTTTATCAGGTTTCATTAGGATTTATGCTAATCACTGGAACATAGTGTTATACTTCATAATAATATTTTTAGCCACATTGTAATTTGTCAGACACAAACAGAATGAGGGAGCGAGGGAGACAGAGACAGAGAGATAGAGAGTGAGAGAGAGAAGCAGGGGAGACATTTATATGTACCAGGCACACTGGACCTGTCAGCCTCCAACTGAAGCTTCAATTAGGATGATACAAAAAAGCACCAGGTATAGATCCTGGTACATACTAATGGGTAATGAACTTCTTAAATCTCATTGTGATCATGAAAGTTGTGCCTTCTCTGTCAATACCATTCGGGACTGGTATGGTTTTCTTTACTATACCACCTCCACAACACCTCTGTATCTTTTTATATTTTAATAAACTAATTTTATTTATCTGTTTTCACATTTGTCTTTTTTTATGATGACTTATGTTGGAGAGGATGTGGAGAAAGTGGAACACTCCTCCACTGCTGTTGGTAGTGCAAACTCATACAGCCATTTTGGAGATCAGTATGGCGGTTCCTCAGGAAAATGGGAATTAGTTTACCACAGGACCCAGAAATCCCCCTCTTAGGCATATGCCCAAAGGATCCACATCCATGCAACAAAGACATCTGTTCAACTATGTTCATATCAGCACTCTTTGTAATAGCAAGAACCTTGAAGCAACCTAGATGCCCCTCAATTGAATAATGGTTAGTGAAGATGTGGTACATCTATACAATGGAATACTACTCTGCAGAAAAAAAATAATGGTAACTTGAAATTCGCAGGCAAGGGGATGGCACTTGAAGAAACCGCCCTGAATGAGGTAACCCAGTCATAAAAAGAGGAACATGGTATGTACTCACTCATATATGGATTTTAGACCTAGATCTAAAGGATCACCAGCCTATAATTCACACCACCAGAGGAACTAGTATACAAGGTGTATTCTAAGAGATTCATATAAAGTCCCTCACAGAACCGGGAAGGGACAAGTCCCCTAGAGCACAGGAGAAGTGGGGGGGGGTAGCGAATGGAGAGAGAAGTAGGAGAAAATGAGGGGGAGGAAAGGAAGACATGTGCAATCAGGAAGAAGCCCGGTTAGGAATAGAATACAGGAAAGAGAAAGAAAAAACATAAAAGAGGGAGCCAATATTGGTTTGAAGATAAAATTGAACACAAAGAAAGGTCTAGAGAACTACAAGACTGCCGCCAACTAACAATTTGAGCTTCCGTGGAAAGGCTACCTCATTTGTCTTTTATACGTGGAAAAAAAAAAAAAACCCTGCTTCACAGAGAGACTCAAAATCATGTCATATAGCCATCTAGTGGATAAATACTGGTTCCACTGCCAGGCCTCCCAACTGACACTTACATTCACAGGGCCTGGTTCAGACCTATGCTGGTTCCCCAGCTGTCAGACTGAAGTCCATGAACTTCCACTTGTCTTATACTGGTTTTCCAGCTATCAGACTAGGGTCCATGAGCTCCCCCTTGTTCAGGTCAGCTGTTCCTGTGGTCTTACCCAGCATGATCTTAGCCCCTTTGCTCATCACTCCTCCCTCTCTACAGCTGGATTCCAGAAGTTTTCTCAGTGCTTAGCTGTAAATCTCTGGTTTGGCTTCTGTCAGCTACTGGATGAAGGGTTTTTGACAGTATTTCTAGTAAACTCTCCAAATAGTGGGAGGTATACAGTCCAAAGTGGCCATCTCTGGTCACCAAATCAAGCTCCCAGTACTGGGATTAGGTTACATGAAAATGATTCTGTGGTCAAAGGAGCCATGGAAATCCACAAATAACCCAGGCAATAGATTGCTTTCCAAAACCTAACAGAAAGGCCCCACTAATGAAGAGAACACCTATACAACTAATTAAACATAGAGAGGTCAAGTTGGTGCCTACATAGAAACTCTGGTAAGGGAAAGTACTCTGCAGGATAGCGAAAGAGAATGAAAACACCAACCCAGAAACAGAACTTTTGATCTGCAGTGCTACAGCATTTACATGACAGAAAAGATCAAAGATATGACTATCTCTCTTTCTATGTAATGTATTTATTAAATGTATCTATGTAGAATTGACACATACCATCCCTAGTGATCTTGACATTTTGGAAAGCTGGGCAGAGAGAAGAAAATGGTCAAATACACCAACATTCTCAGTCCTAGATTCTGCTCACTAATGTTGGCTTAGCATGTCTGTAATTAAGGTACTTGTTAACAAAGGTTTTTTATGCAAAGATGCTCTTGGACCAATTGCAATTAAGTTTAGCATTTAGGTGTTGTGGATATAATTTGATGATACAATGCTTTCTGGTCCTAATGCCAACATTGAATAATTATATATATATATATATATATATATATATATATATATATTTAATTTCTATATACTATGTCAAATATTTATTCAATATTGACTAAAGTCATGTTATACATACATATTACTAAAGTATATTTCACTAATTTATATCCTTAAATATTATAAGTAAAATCTTCATCTGTTGTATGACATAAATGAGTATTCACATGCATTTTCAAATAAGTACCACGCGCTAACCGATTGCGCCACTGGAGCTCCGTCACATGCATTTTTAAATAGGAACTTAGTGATATTTTCATTTGTAGGTAGATTTTGGAAAATTTTCAATATTTCTGTATGGTCTTGGTAAATTAGCATATATATATATTCAATTATACTTCAAATTGTATGTTTTATAATGTATCAAATAAACATAAATTATTAGAAATATTTCCATTTCGTGCATAGAGATTGGATTTTTCTCCTGCAGTGGGAAATCTATAAAAGTAATGTTATTTTAAGAAAATATGCTTTTTCTGTTTTCAAACTTTCACTCACTTCAACAATTATACTAATAGATTTTTGAAGCTGCCAGGAAGCTGTGTTAGATTACATTTTCCAAGATTTCAAATTCTTTATTCACATAATTTTCTTTTGAAAATTGTCTCCCACAGCTCATCTCAGTGAATGGAATAGCAGACCAATGGATGATGTAATTTTCATAGACCATATGGTTTTAAGTGTTGAGCTCCATATGTTCATAGGAAATGTAAATACTCTGTAACAAGTACATCAAAATCGAATTTCCAGTGTTACTTTTCACATAACAATAATATCCACTGTTCTTTAATAGATTGTATTAATCAAAATATTCTAATTTGTAATGCAATTGTCTTGCTTCTCAAAATACAAGATAAACCTATAGAAATCCATGATTGAGCTTAATGAGAAATTTTCTTAGTATAGCATAAAACATCTTCATAACTCAACTCTTTATAGTATAAAGATAATGGAAAGAATTGGATGTATTGAGATTATGTTGGTTTTGAAGTTATAATATAATCTCATCATTTCCCCCTTCCCTTTCCTCCCTCTAAAACCTCCCATATACCCCTCTTGCTCTTCTTTAAGTGATGGCCTCTATTTTCATTAGTTGTTGCTACATACTTACAGGTATGTGTATATACATACATATTCTTAAATTTTCAAATATTACCAACCCAATGTCTGTAAATGTTACTTGTATGTACACATTATCTCCAGAGATTACAATATGGTATTGAATAACGAAAGATAGCATTCTTTCTTGTGGAAGAATATTCTTTTACATTCTCATCATTTTTTAGTTGCCTATACTTCCTTCTGTAGGGTTGAGGCCTCATGGGCTTTTCTTGATGAACTTTAGTATCTATTACTCTTTTTAGTTCATGTTTAGGCAGTCGTGTTAGTGAGACTTTGTAAATGTAGCTTCTGATGTTACTATGACACACAATCTCCCAGCAGACTCTCTGACCCTCTAGGTTTTCAATCTTTCTGGCCCTCTTCTTCAGTGTTCTCTGAGCCTTAGGTATGAGTGTATTTTGTAGATCTATACATTGGAAATGTGTTTCAATTAGTTGAGGTTTTCTACAAAGTTTTGGAGCTTTAAAATTACATAACATAAGTCTTTACATTTAAACCCAAATATGTTTTTTTATTGTCTCTAGTTGGTACCATAAGATTTCCACAAGTGATAATTAAGACAAAGAACAAATTAAAATACCATTAATATATAATATATTTCTATATAGATTGTCTATTCTACAAGATTTATCTGGTACTTTACAGAGACATTTGATAAGCTATAAATAGAAGATCCTGGTATTGGTACTGCTGCAACTCATGGATTTAATATAAGAGAACCAATGCTAATAGATAGTTTTTTGAGGAACCCTTTTCACTACTGAAGCAGATCTATATGATCCCTCTGTCTATTGAATTTAGTTCTTCGCCTTGGAAAGGTATAAATGTGCTTTGATATGCTTTATGAATGACAAATTTGGAGGCTTCCCTGCTTCTATTTATGTGTACTCGGCATGATCTACTGCACATTATAAAAAGACAGGGAGATAGTAGAGTCAAGCAGCCATGCTACAGTTAATTCCCTCCAGGGAAAATCAGACACAACATCAGTAGTCATACCGCTGCCAAGATACAAGTGGAAACATGATAGCAACTTCAGGACCTAAGATGTAGTTAGAAATTTGGTTCTCTTATTCTATCATGTGGATTCCAGAACTGAACTCAGGATAGTAGGCTTGACAGCAGATGCTTTCAACAGCTGAGCCATCTCCCCAATTTGAAGATTTTTAATTTGAATTTCAAACCCCAAAAGAGAGGATATTAATTTAAACATTCCATTGATAAGCAATATTTACTACCTGGGTCATTTCACCATTTCAACACAGTGTAGCTTTTCATTTGTTTTTTTTTTTTATCATATTTATTGACTTTATTTATGGGTATTTTGGGGGCCGTGTTGTATGTGAGTCAGGCATCGGAGGAGACCAGAAATGGAGCATTGGATCTTCTTGATCTGGAGCTGCAGGCAGTTGTGAGCCACCTAGTGTGGGTGTTCTAGAAACCCATGCTCTGTCAGATCACTGTGGGAACCAGGTTTTTATGGGGTTATGTCTACATACATATTGTAATTCTAGTCTTGCTAAGCTTTTTCTTTCTTTTCTTTATATGGGTATTTATGTATGTGTTTTACAGAAGCACTTTCTCTCCTTTGCAATTTAATCAATAACTGATTTGGTTATTACCCTTATTACTCGAGTAAATTATACCATTAATATTTTTAGTAGGTGTTTGTTACTAGACTCCTCCTTTCCCCCAAACTTGTACACTACCATTTATTCCTAAATTTCCTGTCCAGCAGAAAACAGTAAGGACTCTGAGGGAAACTTCTATTTGTTTTCCTTATCACAGCCCCTGCAGAATCCTCTTATCTGACCTAAGTAGTTCTTCATTTCTTATGCAGTGCTCTTCCTTAGCCTCTCCTAAATCTTTTTTGCTGTGAACATATCTTACTTTTGCTGCTTGTGACCCAGTAAGGTCAATTCTGATATTTATGTATAGGAAGGTTTGATGCCCTTGCCAATAGGAATAATCATCAAATGACCAATTTTCAAGTGCAAATTCCAGATATATGCATATAAATATATTGTGTACATTCTTATACAAACATGGTTTGTGAAAGTGCGTAATATCTTCACATTTTAAAACAGTTCCAAACTCAATGTAGTTTTCATCGTTTTCATCTTATGTTGTTACTTCAATGTGAACTGGACAAAGAAACTAAGAATGTATTAAAATTAGTAATTCAAATCAAAGTATTTACACATTTAAATATGTAATTATAATAAATTTCATTTCATGAATCAAAATGATTGATGACATCTCAGCCATTAAAAATATAAATGAAAGTAAGTTTTTGGAATAGGTATGAGAGGTCTCAAAATTAGAAATATGAGAGAATCATAAAAATGCAAATTTCTTATTACCTTGTCAACATGGTATGCCTGTATTGCAAGAATTAATCATTTCTGTCATCCTATTTCTGTGACCTGATATTCATGTGTCATTGACTTTGAAAATCATGAATTTAGAAGGGCGTATACATTTTAACACACTGTGCTGTGTCTTATAAGTGATTATAAGTTGCATGTCTACATAATGCCAAACAATTGGTCATTTCCTTTGGAAATATGACTGTTTTGATGTACATGAAAGTAGCATAAATAAGAACACCTCACAATTATGTGTAACATTTTATTTTCTTTGGAGTCCTTTCATATATAATTTCTTCTTTCCTACTAATCAATCCACTGTCAGAAGCAAGACAAGAAATTTTAAGAAATCATTTGTGGCAATGTGTACTTAGTTGTTTTAAAACAAAGTTCAATGTTTTCTGAAATGTGTCCTGGTAGCTACTGTTTGGAGTTAGAATTGTAAAGTTGAACACAAAGTAATTTCTTTATGAAACTTTATTTTAATCAATAAATCAGATAAATGTGAGAAGCATAACTTATAGTTTAAATGTGTTAATTATGAACCAAAGACAAGAGAATTTAAAGGGGCGGATGTTTCCCAGGTGTTGTGATTGGATATAAAATGTCCTTTTTAAGCTTATGTACATAAACAGTTCATCCCCAGTTGTTGGCACCGTTTGTAGAGGTTATGGAACTTTTAGGACTTTCAGGCTTGTGTTATAAAAGACATCACTAGGAGTGGTCTTTGAATGTGCATAGTTTCACACCACTTTGGGTTTCCTACCTTGACTACTTGTATGACAAAATGTGATTGATCTACTTCCTGCTCCAGCAACCTTCTGCCTTGCCTTCCTGTACATTGTGGACTCCTCTGTAACCACAAACTCAAAGAAGCTCATATTTTTAGTGATTGCTTTGGGTGATAATATTTTATCATGATGATCAAAAGGTAACTAACACAACAGGAGAAATAAAAAAATGTTCCTTATACTTATAAAACAAAATGCTATTGAGCAGTATATGATTAGAGAGCTAATAGATATGATTTTGCTATTTTTAAGCAAAGATTCTGACAATTTGATTCAAGAATGAATGAAGCTGCTTAGCAAACTTAATGTAATAAAAAGCTTTACTTGAACAATTAAAAACAGTTTTGTTAAGTCTTACTAAATTTTTGTTGAACAAGTATATACATCTTTACATTTGAAACTCCATTCTTAAAGAGAATGTAATTCATTATCAGTTGAGTAAAAAACAATAAGAATGGAAATATTCATACTGTCATATAATTGATGAACAGCAAAATTCTTATATATTTATAAAGATATGTGTAAAGACACTTAAAATTGTTCTTTTCTACCCCAGAGAATCAAATCAAGCTCAATAAAGCAAAACTACATGAAACTAGTTTCATTTCAAAATAAAACAATATTCTCTAATGTTTAAAGCTATTTAAACATGGAATCAATTGAATATTGTAGTATTTATATTTATGCAGGTTAACCATTAGGAAGAAATATATAAAATTTATCACAATATTGATTTATATATTAGTCTAGGAAAATTGGCTTAAAATATTTGATTTTCTCAGAAATAAAATCTGTATGTTGTGACTTTTTATTTTCATAATTTATCAAATGATTGTGCCAAGGTGGTTTCTAAAAAATGGTGTCATTCTTTAACATCCATGCCAACCCTTTGATAAACTGCAAATATTTTATTGTACAGCTCATAGTCTGAATGTAATGTGAAGAACTGATTGACTACAAACTTGGAGGCATTTTTCTTTAGAAATACAAGAGTCAAGTATCACTTCACAAATCTAAACTAGGCAACTCTTCTTCAATTTTAATGACCCTACTGTCTGACCTGTAGATGAATCTGGAAGATTTCAGCTATTGAAGCAGTTAGTGTTTGTTTCTTAGTTTTAATAATATATCCCTTATTTCAGGTCAGTGATTAATCATTAAAACAGGAAACCAAAAGAAAAATCTTTGAATAGAACTTGGCAAATATTTTTCACTTTCATCTGATATTTATAAATTTTAAAGGAGTCATTGAGGCAATGATTTATTGTCTGAATAGTTAAATAATCTAGTGATACAATCATATAGCTACTATATAGCATTGCAAGTATTTAAAATATTTTACTTTATTAATTTAGTTACTTATACCATGTATGAGTCAAGATCAATAATTTCTCTACAAATTACTTGATCAAATATTTTGTAATGATAATTTTGCTTACATTTCACTTAAGTTCATTTAGAGGAATGTTCTCACATATGAAAATGAACCCACTAGGTTTTAAATTTTGGCCTTACAAAGGGTAGCCTGATTATATTGTTACTATAGTATATTTAATTTTATATTGAAACAAATATATAATGTAATCTTTTAAAACTTTGAATTTAAGCTTTAAAATTATTTTGGTGGCTTTATTTGATAGCATTCATTATTGTGTGCATATATAATGTGATACATAGGATTTAAGAGAAACTATAAAGATGATCCACTTTCTATGCATAAAAATAATCATAATAAAGTCATTTTATTCCAATGAAATATATTTCTTTGCCTAGGAATTGAAGCCAGGATATTACATGTTACACAAACGCTACTATCCATTGACATTCTAATGCTAATATCCATATTTTGCATGTGTCTGAGTGCTCTAGAGTGCTCTAGAGAATTAATCTTAACATGCTCTCCTCTCATGCTCCTGATTCCATTGATTTAAATTATTTGGGTTTTGTTTTGGTTTTGTTTTCCTTTTTTGGTCTTTTGAGACAGGGTTTCTATGTATTGCTTTAGAGCCTATCCTTTAGAGCTCTATAGACCAGGCTGGCCTTGAACTCACAGAGATCCACCTGCCTCTGCCGCTGCCTCATGAGTACTGGGATTAAAGGCATGCATGACCACTGCCCAGCAACATTTTTCTACTTTTAATCTGTAGTTAACTGTATTTCTACCTGTAGTATTGAGACCGCATGGACTTTTCTTGGTCCATTTTTGGCCTGTCTATTTGCTGTTGTCCTTATAAAGCTCATGCTTGAACAGTTATATTTCTGAGGCTTTATGGATGTAGTTTCTGATGTTAGTAGGAAACACAACCCCACAGCAAACTCCATGATCTTCTGGCTCTTACACTCTGCCCTTTCTTCCACAATATTCCCTGGGCCATACATACATGCAGGAGTGTTTTGTACATGTATCTATTGGAAGTGGGTCCCCTAGAGCAGATTTCAATTGGATTCATTGTGGATTTATGTGCTGTGTTTTGTCTGTTTAAATGAGAAATTTCCTTGATGAAGGGTAAAGACTTCACTTCTCAGGCTAGACCCTAAAGTTCTTTAATAGAAGGCATTTCCATGTGAGAAATGCTAGGAAGAGTTACAGAAACAGAAATGAAAGAAACATATAAACACTGCAGCCATGAGAAAATATAAACATCTCTATTACTCATGAGTCCATAATCAAATAAAACATAATTATTTTAATTTTGGCATATACTTATGCCAGTCTTTTGCACTGCTGTGAATAAATCCCCAAGAAAATCAACCTCAGACATTTATGGCAAGAAGGGCGTGGTAGAGGTTAGTGTTTCATATTATGGCTTCCAGTACTCAGAGGAAAAATAAATACAGAAAACAGCTAGAACAATATATACCCTACAAAAAAATGACTCACGGACAAACATTCTCCAGCTAGGCCCCACTATCAGCCTTACTCTCAATAATGCTATAATGTTATGTCACTATCAAAGACTAATCCATTCATTAATTCATCAGAAAAATGATTGTTTCAGACTATCAGAAACATAAGTTGTGGCATGCCTCACTTAATTCCTAAGTGTTTTAAGTCTAGTCAAGTTTAATATCCAAATGAAAAAAGTTTATTCAAATCTTTCTTATAGAATTCTCAATGCAAATACATTAAAACAATTACAAATTCATCTCAGTTGTTATATAGCATATAAAAATGTGTTTGGTCAATGTCACTTATATAATTTTGGCATAGTGGGTTTTAAAGGTATAAAATTTTCAACTGAAATTCAACATAAGTTACTCTCAATTTGAAATAGACTTACTTAAAAACAGTATATGTAATCCTTCATGGAAAATATCTCTAAAGCATACACAAAAATAAATAAGAAGCCGAAATAAATAGGATAGTCTGATTAAAGGTCAAGGCACTTTCAGACACCCTCTGCACTATTGCTAGGGTCCTAGGTAAGGTCATCCTTGTTGATTCCTGAGATTTCCCTAGCATCTCCTTAATTCCATAATGGCTTCTTCTATCAAGATATCTTTCATTCCTCTCTCCCTGCATCCCTTCCCCAACTTGGTCTTCTCGATCCCTCATGTTCCCATCCCCTATCCCTTCTTTTCTACTCCCCTCCCAGTTTACCCAGGAGATCTTAACTTTTACCTTCCTGGGGCCCTCCATGTGTCTTTCTCTTAGGGACCCTGTTTTTACATAGATTCTCTGGAGTTGTGGATTTTAGTAGTCTGGTTATTTTTGCTTTACATTTACTATCCACTTATGAGTGAATACATACCATGTTTGTCTTTTTTGGGTTGGGGCTACCTTACTCGGATGTTTTTATCTAGTTCCATCCACTTGCCTGAAAATTTCAGTATGTCATTTTTTTTACCACTGAGTAATACTCCACTATGTAAATGTACCACATTTTATTTGTTCTTTTATCCATTATTTGGTTGATGGTCACCTAGGTTGTTTTCAACTTCTATCTATTACAAATAATGCTACTATGAACATAGTTGAGCAAATGTTCTTGGGCCTTTCCCTTTAATCAGATTAGTGACTACCCTAACTGTCATCATAGAACCTACATCCAGTAACTAACTGATGGAAGCAGATGCAGTGTTCCATTACTCAGCACTGGGCTGAGGTCCTGGAGTTCAGTTGAAGAGAGGGAGGAGGGTCATATGAACAAGGGGAATCAAAAGCATGATGGGGAAAATGACCGAAACAGGTAAGCTGAGCTAGTGGGAGCTCATGGACTATGGACTGACAGCTGGGTAACCTTCATAAGACTGAAGTAGATCCTCTTAGTGTGGGAGAATATTATGTGATTTGATCTTTGGGAGGGGGTCCTGTCAGAGGGATAGGCATTATCCCTATCCCAGGTGCATGAGATGGCTTTATAGAGCCCATTCCATATGGTAGGATACCTTGCTCAGCCTTGATACAGTATGGAAAGGCTTGATCCTGACTCAATGCAGTATATCAGACTTTGGTGAATCCCCAAGGAAGGCTTTACCTGCTCTGAGGAGTGGATGTGGGGTGGGAAGGGAGTGAAGCATTGGTGGGGGGAGAAGGTGAAGAAGGGGGATCTTGGATTAGCATATAAGATGAAAAATAATTTTTTAAAATAAAAATTAATTAAAAGACCCAGAAATATGTCACCAAAATTTCTACTGAGTAAGAACCAAAAGATCAAGCAAATCAATGAAGCATGCACAAGCTATAAGGCATACAGAAAACAAATAATGAAATAAAAATTCCTGATAATGAGAGTGATGACTAACTTAGCTACCATCATAGAACACTCATCTAGTAGCTGATGGAGAGAAAAGCAGACACCCACAGCTAAACACTGAGCTGAACTGGAATCCCGATGCAGAGAGGGAGGACAAGACCACGCTACAGAAACCTAGAGATAGCTGACCTGAACAAAGAGGAGCTAATGGACCCCCCCCAGACTGATTGGTGGGAAACCAGCATTATACAAACTCAGACGCCCTAAGAGGTGTGTCTCTGTTAGAAGGCCTGGTAGCCTAAGGGACGTCTGACAGTGGAACCAGGCTGTATTCCTGGTGCACAAAAGGACTTTGGGAGCATGTTCCCCATAGAGGGACACTCCCTTAACCTAGAGGCAGGAGGGAGGGCCTAGTCCCTACTCTAAATGACTTGACAAATTTTGTTGACCCATCCTGGAAGGCATCACCCTCCTTACGGAGTTGGCAGGGGATGGTGGTTAGTGGGGGCATGGGAAGGAGGGAGGGAGAGGAAACTAGGATCGATTTGTAAAATAATAACAAAATAAAAAACTCCTGATTAGTAATTACTTTGAAAGTAAATGGAATACACTTCAAAATAAAAAAGAATACATGAATACATATGACTTAGTAAGTTCATTTAATGTTGCTTCTATTTTTATTGGTTCAGGACTAGCCACTTGGATTTGAATAACCCATTAGGAGTCTCATCTCTGGCAGCCATGAATTGACTGTAGCTCTATATCTAGATATTAGGTCCTGTGTGATTTCACTGGTACACATGGGTTTTTTTTTTTTATAACTAATGTTTAGGCATCTATAATGTTGAGATTTCACGGCAAGACGTCCATGTCATATATAGAAAATGCTGTCTCAAAGCAGAATCCTGTTTCTCTGGCTCTTCCAATCTTTCTGCACTCTCTTCCATATCTCCTGAATCTTAGTTATAGGGTTTGTATTGCGGATCTCTCAACTGAGGCCAGGAACTCTACTGTCAGCTGCATGATGGGAGATGTCATTCTGTAAAAATGTTTCACATACTGGTTAATGAATAAAGCACTGTTAGCCAATAGGAAAGGAAGATAGGAGGGACAAGGAGACAAGGAGGATAAGAGGAAGTAGTAGGGAGGAGTGAAGATGGAGAGACTGGGGAGACGAGACGCCTGCCCCATTCTCTGGTAAGATGAGACCACGTGGAAATACATAGAAATGGGTTAATAATTTAGACCAAGGGAATGGCGTCTGCTGCCTGAGTGAAAACCAGGTCCCGTGAAAATCCTGATCCCTCTTCTGACACCAGATATTGCGGTTTAATAAGGATCAGGATAAACAGATAGGCCAAATAGATGTTTATTCAGGGAGAAATAACTTACAACCTAGACAGATGAACATCAGCAAGTTCCACCTGATGCTCTTCTCCCTGTCCTGCCAGCAAGAGAACGTTCTCTGGCTCCTCTTCAGACCTCCTTCCACAGGTCACTTCTGCCCCTGGCTCCACCCCCAATGGGCGTTGTCAGTGCCACAGAAGGAGACAAAGTGAATATACCACTGCAGCTGTACTAATTTTGATGTTTTTGTGTCTTTTTGTAATAGTCTCATTTTGATGTTTAAAGAAGCTTCTTTGATGAGGGGTGAGTGCTACACATATCTGTGTGCATAAGGATAAACATTTAGAATGCACTTAGATATTATATTGGTTTAATAGAGTAGCAGCAATAGTTTCTCTGCTAGGGTTCATGACCTCACCATCTATGTGACCGTATTTAAGTTTCCAAGATCAGTTGTGAGTTCCTTCCTATTGTGTGGGTCTTTAGTCCAATTAGACAATTGTCTGTTACCTCAAGATATAAGAGTCACTATTGCATAATTGGGAATATCTTGCCATACTGGTTGTTGTTTTGGTTCATAGTTTACACACTATTACTTGGTTTTCTCCCTTGGCAACCTGAATAGCACCTTCAGGTTCTATGAGAGCTAGTTTTAATGAAGGAGTCTTCTATGTCAGAAAGTGGGAGTAAACTTGTAGAATTGTTTTCAGGAGAATGTGGGTTTACCTGAAGCATCTAGGATAAGAATGGGAACAGTGAGCAATAAAATAATGAAAATCTTGGATAACTGAACTTGGAGTGGAGATGCAAATTAATTGATGATTATAAACAGCTAATGGTGATATGTCTAACTAGAAAGGAAAAATTATCTATGGTTTTGAGTAACAGAGAGAAGAATGGCCAGGACATTTGTTGAAGAGAATTATCTATGCTTTTATAGAGTAAATTGGTGGCAGTTACAGAGACAGAAGTCCAAATAAAGAAGTAGTGCTAGAGTTCAATGAACATACCCTAATGACGAATAGAACAACCAGAGAGCATAAAAATTCCTAGTGTTGGGATGAAAGATTATATTGTTCATTTCTAAAATCCAAGGAACTGAGAAGTAACTTCTATACAAATGCATTTATCCATTGTCCTTCTAAAAAGAATACAATAATATACAGAATATTAGATCCATCCCCTGGATCACAGAATAAATTTTATACAACATAGAAAGTCAGAACCAAGTAGAAGAGGATTATATAAGGGTATTTTCTTTGGAACATTACATCAGAATAATTTTCTCTCCAGTTTACATTAGAGGTATAAATTTTAGTTGTATTCATTTATGTTTATTCCTTTCATAATGTATTTCAAATAAACAAGGATCAATTCAGTCTTAATAATTGTTAATGTTGTTAAGTCTCTTAATTAAATGATATCAAAATATTTGAAAATGAAAAATTATCTCCCAAGGAAAATCTTTGATTTTTTTTCTTTCTGACAAGAGTTCACAGCAAACAGAATTACACAAACAAATCTTGATAAATTACATTTATTTTAGAACAACATAACAAGCCTCCTGGAAACCTATTTGCATTTATATAATTAAAAATGTCCCGCTGTTATCCCTTTCTAGAAGTGTTCTGAAAATGGAACAGTTTAAATCTGTATTATTAGTCAGTGGAAGAAACATGAATACATACTATGGCTTGGTATTTATTTGTACTGGGCAGTCTTGACTGTAGTATTACATACAGGGAAGAGAGGTTGTGACATATTTTGCAAAATGGGAGTAGACTGTATTCAAGGATGAATAATAAATCTTGTCATAGGTGCAGTATTTTTTTCTGCCAATTTAAATTCAGACAGGATATTAAAATTTGCACAGTACCTAGCTAGAGCAAACAACTATGACAGGAGAGAATTTATTCTAAACACCAAAGGAATTGAGCAGCCTAATTGGGAGGTGACTGTAATTTAGCAATGTAAAAACTAGCTGGCTCTAAGCATTACTGTGGTGTATAATAAAGTTTTAAATAAAATTGCAAGCAAGTTAAATGTCTATTATATAATGTCTATATTACTGTCCAATTAACATTCAGAAGAATTGAGGAAATTTTATAGATAAGCATGTATAGACAGTGAATATGAAAATAAGCATGTTGAGCACTTTGCTAGGAACATGCAAGCCTTTCTAAGCATATCTCCACTTTCACTGAAAACCTCCTGAATTTTGTCTTACATAAATAGATTTATATATAATAAATACACTTGATACATTGTTTTCATTTACAACACATTAGTATTAATGGATATAGAGATTAATTACAGTTTAGGATTAATATGGGTAGATTTACTATGGACATTTTTGTACTTGTATGAGCTTTTTTCTGTTGAATATAACTTAGTACAAGTTTTCTGGGTCTTGGGGTATATATTAATTCAGTCTCAAAAATGGCTGCATATACTTTATTCATTTAAACAATATGACCATTTTGTGCTTCAAAACCTGATATCCATACTAGAATTCTTGGCCAAAAGATTACTATGATATTTGGGTATTGTAAGTGCATTGACAAGTATTATACTTCTTTATAAATGTTCATGTCACTTGCAGGTCCTTTCTCTAATATGCCTATCCTATCATATATCTTTTGGCTAACCTGTATTTTATTTTATAGCAATCCAAAAAGTTTATTTGTTTCTTTTGGGTATAATCAATGTGAATGTTTTACTCACTCTGGGTTTTTTTTCTTATTTTGGGGGCATCAAGATTTGATAAATAATATTTCACAAATCTGAATTTTCTCATATTGGTGGTACTATATATTTGGAACTGATTTTGTTTTCATTGTGAGGTTAGGATTAAGATGACTTTCTAAAATTTGGTTATCCTGTAGATTCAAGACTGTTTGATTACTGAATGGTGTCAATAAATGTGTGATTGGGACTATATTTGGAGGGCATCTTTGTTCCTTTGGTGATTTTTGTTAATTTCTCTTCTCCTTGCTCTTTACACATAAGCAAGCAGTAGACCTTAATATATGAAAATAAATGCTCAATATATTTGTTCTGATTTTCTGTTTTGTTTATAACCATCAACAGATAATATATGATAGATGTAAACTTTGTTAGATTCATTATAATGTATCTTTCAAACTGCAATGTATATATATCATGTAAATAAAATTGTATAAAACATCAAAAATCTATATATTTAAGTATTAAGTTCTAATAGAATCTTATTCCTTTCTAGTCTGTATCTCAATGCCTAGCAGTAGTATTGGAAGGAACAGATAACATTAAGTCAGATTCTGTTTCCCCTAACAAATAATAGTTAAACCAAAGGAAGAGGTCTGGGATTAGGAGTCTAAGAATGTAGTAAATTTAGAGTCCCTACTCTATTCTTCCATTTTGTTTTTAGTATTTAGTAAAAAATACACGTTTTCTGGAAATGTTTTAAAACCTGGCTGAAGAAACTATTGTAGCAGAATTCCATACAGAATTAAAAGTGCTGGTTATGAGTTCTGTATCTCCCAATACTAGATTTTACTAGGGTCCCCCTTATGGATTCCAGGGAGTTTCCACTGCACTAGTTTCCCACATCACCCCACAAATGTCACCAAATTATAGCTGTCTTTCCCACACTTTCTGTCTATCAACTCCTGCCTGACCCTTCTGGTTATCATCCCTACCTGCCCACAGTCCACCCTCAAAAACTAATCTCTATACCTTCTTAGGGAGACCCATGAATCCCCCCTTGAGCCCTCCTTTCTATCTAGTCTCTCTGAGTCTGTGGGTTGTAGCACAATTATCCTTTAGATAACAGGTAATAGCCACTTGTGAGTACATACCATGTTTGTCTTTCTGGGTTACCTCACTCAGGATGAGTTTTTCTAGTTCTATCTATTTGTCTACAAATTTCTTGATTTCATTGGTTTTAATAGGTGAGTAATACTCCATTGTGTAAATTACCACACTTTCTTTTTATCGATTCTTCAATTAAGGGATCTGTAAGTTGTTTTTCATTTCTGGCTGTTATGAATAAGGCTGTAATGAACATGATTGAGCAAGTGTCCTTGTAGTAGGATGGAGCAACCTTTGGGCTTATGCCCAAGAGTAGTTTCCAAGTGCCTGCAATTAATTACCAGGCCCATGTCACTGGCCATGTGGAATTAAATCAGGCTGGTCAGAGGGACCAGAGCACAACAATTATATTGAGAATAATCAGGACGTTTTTATCTTTATCAGAAACAGAATCTAATGGCAATTGCCAGGATCAATACAGTTGCAATTGTTAGGCTACAATGAAATTTGCAAGCTCTACGTGGTACAAAAGATTAATGTCTAAGACCAATTATTCTATTAAGTTTCTATGCTTCTTTGACTACTAAGGAAACATTCAGAAAGACATAAATCATCCTGAACATTTCATTGCCAGGGAGAGTACATTGGTCTCTCAGGAAATAGAGGTACATTATCTTTTAGTAGCTATGGTCTCTAACCTGAAAAACTTATGACACATACTTCTCAATGTAGCTAGGCCAAGAAAACTCCATGGCTCCCTGCATTGGTATAGTTGGGTCTTCAGACAGGTTGATTCCCAATTTTCTGATGAACTGCCATATTGATTCCCACAGTGGCTGTACAAGTTTGCATTCCCACCTGCAATGAATGAGTGTCGCTCTTGCTCCATATCCTCACCAGCATGAACTGTCATTGATGTTGTTAATCTTAGCCATTCTGGCAGGTGTAAGATGGGGCAAGGCTCCTAGCAGTGAGACTGGGACAATAACCCAGCCACAGAACCTTCAAACTACAATCTGTCTTGCCTTCAAGATGCACTGTAGTAATGGTGGTACCAAACATGTGGGAGTGGCCAAGCCATGACAGTTCTAAATCGAGACTGAGGCCACAAAAGGGAGGCCACTCTTGCCAAGGCTTGGATGGCCAGAAACCGGAGGCAGGACAGCTATACTCATAGATTGGTGCCTAGCCCAATTGTCATCAGCAACTAGAGGAAGCAGATGCAGAGACCCTCAGCCAAATACTAGGCAGAGAGAGGGCAACCTCACAGAAGGATTGGAGGAGCCAGAGGAGTCAAGAACTCTAAAAGCAAATCCACAGTATCAACTAATCTGAGCTCATAGCGGCTCACCGAAGCTCAAACAACAAACACAGACACTGTGTGTATCTGAGCTAGGTTCGTTGCACATGCCGGAAGCTTGTATAGCCTGATGTTTTTGTGGGACTCGCAAAAGTGGAAATGGGGAGTGTCTCTGCCTCTTTTGCCTGCTTTGGGAACCCATTTCCTCCACTGGCTTGCCTAGTTTAGCCTGGATATGAGGGTTTGTGCCTAGTCTTAGTGTAACTTGTTAGGCCATGTCAGGTGGATATCCCTGGGAGGCCTGCTCTTTTAATTTTAAAGAGAAATGGAAGAGGAGTGGATCTGAGGGAGACGGGGGTGGGGATATAATGTATGAGAGAAGAGTAAAAGAAGAAAAGCGCTGATTACAGGAATTGGAATCATGCGGCGCTACTAGCTAGAATCACACTTTAATTTATAGAATAGCCCCCCCATAATGAATTATTCATTACAGGAACAATAGTATCATTATCAAGAAATCCTTGCCTAGAGATTATGAAGCAAATGAATGTACCTGTTTAGAAACTAGCAAGGGAGTTTACACTGGAAGGAATAAGTATAAAAAATGGTTTCCATCAGTGCCGAAATGACAGCACAAGCTTTCAATTACTGCAGTTTTCCCTCTCTCCAACTCCCATACACCCTTATCTGCCCTCTCCCCCAGACCCACTCCTCCCCCACTTCTATTTTCCTGAATGCTATGACCATAGGGTCAAAGTCACTTTGCTGCCATTAAGCCCTTACCCTTGCTGCTAAAGTGAAGAGTCTTCAAAGAACATTTCAACAATCCAGAGTAACAAGAACTGCACTCACTGTGTGCGTTTCCTCCAAAAGAAGAACTCTCCTTAGCTTTTGGTTCACACAGCTCAAATAATGCTAACAGCATTGTCAATGTGACATATTTTTGTATGTGGTGGCATTTTAGGTAAGTAAATTGAACTGAGAGGTAATAGTTGATTCTCTCTGGTTATATATACATTGAATTTGCCCTGATCAATAACACACAGGAGAGCTTGTGTTTATATATTTTTTGGGGGGGAATGAAAGGGTTTATTTTGTTTACATTTCAGGTTTGCTCTTCATCACTGAACAGGGCAGGATCCCAGAGGCAGGAATCTCTATGGAGAGGCTTATTTCCCATGGTTTGCTCAACCTACCTTCTTATAGAAGCCAGGGCCACCAGCCCAGTTATGGCACCACCTACCATGAGCCAAGCCCTCCCTCATTGATCATTAAATGAGAAAATGCCTTACAGCTGGGTCTCATGGAGGCATTTCCTCAACTGAGGCTCCTTCTTCTCTAGAGGTAGGACTCTAGACTCTAGATTCTGTAAAGTTGATGTACAAAACCAGCCAGTACACTATCTAATTTACCTTGAATTTTTATTGTGAAAACATGTCAAATTTTATTAAATAATTGATCTAGATGGTTTATACTGATTATGAGAGTTCTTTCCATGTGTCTCATTAAAGTGATTTTTTTTCAAGTTGAATCACTTCATTATTGCTGAAACAAAACCCCCTAGGACAGAATGTGCAATCTTTTTCATACTTAGTTTTCTAGAATTTTATACATTATATTTTCATATTTATACAACAATAATTAGTATTGTCTTATTATGGTGTCTTTGTATAGTTCTGCTAATAAGGTAATATTGGCCCAAACATGTTCCTTCACATTTTTTTTTAAGGAAAGTTTCAAGAGGATTAGTTTTAATTCTTTAAATGTTTGATAGGAATAACTTGCAGGTTCAGACCCTGAATTTATTTTTTTGTTGCTGCTTTACTGTATATGCATGTATGCATGTATGTCTTCCACATGTGTGACTTGTGCCTGTGGAGGTCAGAAGAGGGCCCCGCAGGTCTCTGGAACTGAAGTTACAAATGACTATAAGTCATTGTGTGGTGCTGGTAATCAAACCCAGGTCCTCTGGAAAGCAGATATTATTCTTAGCTACTGAGCCATCATTCTAGCTCTAAGGCATCCACTTTGGGAGGTTTCTGATGTAAAATTTTATCAGCTTAGCTGTGATGAATCTATTTTGATTCTTAAGAAGTTTTGATTCCTTAAGTATTTCCAAGAATCTGTCCACCTCATTCATTCCATCTAAATTGCTACCAGTACTCCTTTAGAACTCTTGATTTCTGTAAGATTAGTATTAATACAATTCTTTTCTCATCTCATTTATATTCAATTTCTTTTAATATGTCTAGATAAAGCTTTGTCAATTTTTTATGTTATTATTTTTTTCTTATTTTACATATCGATCCCAGTTCCCTCTCCCTCCCTCCCACCCTCCTATGGCCCCCAACAACCCTCCCATCCCACCCCCCCCCCACTCTACAGGGAGGGTGATGCCTTCCAGGAGGGATCAACAAAATCTGTCAAGTCATGTGGAGTAGGGACTAGGCCCTCCCTCCTGCCTCTATGTTAGGGCAGTGTCCCTCCATGGAGAATGTGCTCACAAAGTCCTTTTGTGTACCAGGGATACATCCTGGTTCCACTGTCAGAGGTCCCTTAGACTGCCCAGGCCTTCTAACTGAGACTCACCTCTCAGGGGGTCTGACTCGGTCCAATGCTGGTTTCTCAGCTATCTGTCTGGGGGGGGGGCACAGGTCAGCTGTCTCTGGGGATTTCTGTAGCCTGGTCTTGTCCCCATTTTCTTATCACTCCTCCTGCTCTGCATCTGGATTCCAGTTAGAGCTTGAGTTTATATGCAAAGCCATGTATGGCTTAGATTTAATATACTTCATCAGCATACTCTATATGTTAGATCATAATGTTTGTTTTGTTTTGTGCATAAAGAAAATGAGCATTAGCATTTATTGCTTTCTTCTTCCTGACTACAGATTCGACATGGTAAACTAATCAAGTTCCTGCCATCAAGACCCCCTTGCCATGATGGAATGCATTCTCAGATTATAAGCCCAAACACACCCTTTCTTTTTTTAATGTTTGCTGTGGAAAAATCTTTTTGTACATTATGAATATATATTACACTGATACAGGACTGATGGCCTTTATAGCTAGGCATGATTTTTCAGGGAGAGAGGACCCTGGGAGGAAGAAGGGTAGAGTCACGGGAGTCTCAGGAACCTTGAAGAGATGCCAAAGAAACAGGAGGTAAACATGATGACATATTGAGATAAGGCACTGAGCCATGTGGTAGAATATAGATAAAAATATGAGTTAATTTAAGTTTTAAGAACTAGTTATTACCAAACCTAAACTATTGGTAGAACTTTTCTAATTAAAAAAGAAAAATAAAATGAAGGTCAGAGAGATGAACTTAGTTGTACAATGATGAACAATTAGTTAATGAATGGTGGTCTGTTGGATTCCAAAATGCTTTCAACTACACCAATATTAGATTACGTGGTGCATATACATAAATTTAACTTGCAAGCTAGACAGAAGCTGTCTCTTGGTAGTAGCAATGGCATAGTTCTATAATTCCAGCACCCAGGAGGCAGAGGAAGATTGGTCTCTGTGAGTTTGAGGCCAGCCTGCTACTTATAGCTAGCTCTGGGAGAGCCAGTGTTACATAGAGAGACACGATCTCTATCTACTCCAATATAAAACAGGAAGAGATACAAATGTGAAAGCCATTCTAAACTTCACTTGTGTATATGTTTTGGCATGATAGGTAAAAGGAAGAGAAAAGCATCCAACATTTTTTATCTTTTAAGAGTCAGGAATTATAATAACACCTGTGGGGTTTGTGGTTTTCATAATGTAGTTACAGTTGGTTTTTTTAGAAGGGATTGTGTAATAACTTTGAAAACCTATTTCACTGAATGCTTTCATTATCATAATTCCTTTTATTAACTAATCAACTTCAATCAAGCAAATTGCTTGAAATAACACAGAAGTATCTTCTCAGCTATTTTACTTTATTTCTTATAATAGAATCACAAAGCAACAGCTTGTACCAGAGCTTAAAATTGTTAATACCTTCTCCAGCTTAAACTGTTTAGAGCAGTGACTTTTGAGTTTGTATATGCTTTTTTATTTTTAATTTTACAGTAATAGTTTTTGTAGCTAAACTGTTTCAGAGGTATATTGGAAATTGCTCCTCTGATGTGTAGCAAGTCTAAATTTTCTTTGAAAGGCAATTTTAAAACATCAATGATTTGTACATAGGTTCGGAAATATGAAAAATGTCAAATTTCAGTCATGTTGTAAGAAACTGTAAGAAAATCCTCTATAGATGGGCATAAGAGCTATTGGTCTTTTTGTTTAAAATATATCACTAATTTATTTACTATGGTACAGAAATGTTAAAATACAAATTATAAATTTATATTTTAGTGATATTTTAAAACTAGTTTGACATATTAGCTATTTTATATGTTTCAGTCTTAGTTACCCATTATAAGCTTTATGCATTATACATTCTCAATTCAAAACTTTTACAAAATTGCCTATATTGTACAATATATTTCTTTCACACTTCTTGGCATAAAATTCCCATTTGTATTTCCCCCAAAGCCACTGAACATATTTCAATATAGTTTCTACATAGGTTTGCTAAGCCCAGACATTTAAGACAAATGATCTAATAAAATTTGTGGTCATTTGCATTATTTTTTATTTTCTTAGTATTAAATTTGGGGGGGTTATTAGGTATAATACCCATACTCCATTTCATTTTGCTGATGAATAGTGTTCTGTTGTGTGGAAACATACATCTAAAAATTCTATACTGAAAGATATAGGTTCTTTATAAATTCTCACTTTTTTTTCTCCAACTAGGTGTTTGTATTTTTTTATTTAAAGACTAATTTATTTTATTTTATGTATTAAAGTGTCTTTCCTGATTTGATAAATGCATACCACATATGCACCTGGATCCCACAGAGGCCAGAAGAGGCATCAGATCTCCTGGAACTGCAGTTACTCACTACTGTGAGCTATGTGGGTGCTTGCAACTGAAGCTGGGTTCCTGCCAAGCCCTCTCAGCTTCATATTTGTATTCCTGTTAAGAGTTGGAAGAGTCCAGGTCCGCTGTCTCTGTGGGTTTCTGCAGCTTGGGCTTGTCCTCCCTCTCTGCATCTGAACTCTAGTTCAGCTCAGTGTTTAGCTGTGGGTGTCTGCTTCTGTTTCCAACAGGTACTAGATGAGGGCTCCATGATGGTGGAAAAGTTAGTCGTTGATCACATTATCAGGGAAGGGCGTTTATGGTAGCCTTTCCACTGTTGCTCAAATTGTTAGCTGGAGTCAGACTTATAGGTATCTGGACATTGCTTCAGTTTTCTCTTCAACCCAATAATGGCTCCCTCTTTTATCTTCTCTCTCTCTCCCTCCCCCCCTCTCTCTCTCCCTCTCTCCCTCTCTTTTCTGTCTCCTATTCCTCCCCTGACTCAATCTTCCTAGTCCCATAGTCTCATGTGCTTTACTCTCCTCCCCTTCTCTTTCTCCTAGTTCCCTCTCCACTCACTGCCCCCCACTCCCCATGTGCTCTGGAGAACTTGTCCCTTCCCCCTTCTGTGAGGGACCCTATTTGAATCTCTTAGAATCCACTTTGTATCCTAGTTCCTCTGGCAGTGTGAATTATAGGCTGGTGATCCTTTGCTGGCTGGGAATCCAGCATGGGATTGACTCAGTCCCCCTGAACATGGGTCTCAGCTAGAAGGCCTGAGCAGGGGACCTCAAGCAGTAGAACCAGGATGTATTCCTGGTGCACCAAAGAACCTTGAGAGCACATACCCCCATGGAGGGATACTCCCTTAACCTAAAGACAGCAGAGAAGTCCTAGTCCCTACTTCTAATGACTTGACAGATTTACATAACTCCTCCTGGATGGCATCAACCTACAGGTGGAGTGGATGGGGGATGGGATGGGAGGGTGGTCTGGATACATGTGAGGGGGCAGAGAGGGAAAATTGTGTGCTGCCATGATTCTCACCATGGCAAATATTGTGCAATATTATTTTAATATGTGTTACATTAATTTATGCCATGGAATATGTGTTTAATGATCCCAAATGTGCTTCATTTTTTATATTGAATTTGTTTAACTCTGTAAAACTGTGTTTCTTTGCCTGTCCCAAACACCTGATTGGTCAAATAACAAGCTTAACTGCCGATAGCTAGGGAGGATAGAGAAATGGGTAGGGCTGCCAGACAGTAAGAACAGATATGATGAGAATTTAGCCTCAAGAGAGAAGCAAGGAGCAAGAAAGGAGGAGAGGAGCATGCCAGGGGTCAGTCACACAGCTCCATAGCCAGCCGTGGAGTAATAAAGATATGTAGAATAAAGAAAGGCAAAACTCCCAGTGGCAAAACTTAAAGAGAAATGAAATAATTTAATTTAAGTTGGAAAATCTGGCTAGAAACAAGCCATACTATGGCTGGGCATTCATAAGTTAGAATATGTCTCCTTGTATATATTTGGGAGTTGGGTGGCACTCCCCCAAGAGTAAACAACAACCAAAATACCCATCTACATTTTGAAGTAACTAAATAAGGCCGGAATTTCTACATAGGACCTGAGAATTTCATCTTTCTTCACAGATGAATAATATTCCATTGTGTATATGTACCATGTTTTAATTAGCTATACTACAGCTAGGATATATAACTCAATATAGTTCTTGTGACTAGAACAGTAATGAAACAGGGATATAGAGTCTTTTGGAAATATTACCAAGAATAGTAGAGCTATATCATATGATAGATTTACTTTTAGACTTTTGGTGAACCTCCGCTGGTTTCCATAGTGTACACACAATTTACACTCCCACCAGCAATAGGTAAGTCTTCCCCATTACAGTGGCTAAGATTTAGAAAAGACAGCAAATGCTATCTGGCATGTTTGTGGTATCTGCTCCCCATGTTATCATGGATATTTACTGCTGAATAAAGACATTTAAGAACACAAAGGTTGTCTCATTTAAGTTCATTTGGCTGATTAATAGCTAAGACATGAAAATGAAATTCCATGTAGATGAATGTTTTTATTACTAAGTGTTTATATTACTTTGAAACTCAAAGTGTAGTAGTAGAATGGGCGTGCATGAAATGTATTACCTGCAAGGTATATTTTGATTTAAGTTTAAGTAGTTTGGGAAATTAATGGGACATTTCTAGTTTGAACATCCTGATTGGTAATAAAGCATTTACCTTGAAAAACAATATTGTCATACTATCTCTTAAAACTCCTATTTACATTTTATTGTCAAGTGGAGAGGATGTTTATTTTTTGAAAAGGACTCATGAGAGATATTACAATGTGAAAATAATTAAATATATATAAACAAAATTTCAAATAAATATATTTTTCTCCATTTGATTATTAGCAGACATTTCTAACTCATTAATTTTTTTACTACTAAAAATTTTCACTATTACTTTTTATTTTAAAAATATGTGGATGAATTTTTAATGTGGAATAAAAAGCCATGAAATTGAAAAGGAAAAATATATGTGTGTATATATATGTATGTATGTATGTATGTATGTATGTATGTGTGTGTGTCTTTGTAAAATTTAAAACACAATTCATGTAAAGTTGAACACATCAAATAATTCAGTTTTCAATTCTATGAGCAATTTAGTCCTTCATAAAACTCATCACTTGTTAAGGGAAAGGGGAATATTGATTTGAGGTTTTTTGATATTTAAAAGTGAAACTTTTGGTGTTCAAATACAATATCTGAAATCCATAACTACTTTAATGTTATTTTGCTGTTAGGTGAAGCAGAAATAAACACACACAACTCCATTATTTAATCTGGCTACTTTTGTTTTTCTGACCAAGCACCAACATAATCAGGATGGAATTTGCTCATTTCATTTAAAATGCAATGTGTGTTGATTCTGACAAGAACTGGAAGAGCTGGATCTGACCCTGATGCCACCACTCTGAGAAATGGCTCTCATAGTTTTTGAAGATCCTATGCAAGCAATCAAGGGACAGAAGTCATCAATACTTCTTTCTAGCTATCCTGCCAGGATCCACATGACTGCATCAGCAAGATATCTACAATAGTGTAAGAGTGACACTTTCATTTTTGGTAACCAAAAAAAAAATTAGACTTTGCTCAATATGAGCAGATTAGTGACTATTACTGTAAATACAGCCAACCACCAATAGCTAGAGAGCTCATGGACCCAAGAGGAAAATCTATTAGTGCCAGTTCCCCCATACGAACATAATTTCCATCTGCATTCTAAACATTTCTGTATATACCTAGAGATAAGTTTTTCTCTCATGTCTTATGAAAGTACTCTCATTTTAAATCATATAGAGACTATTATAAAGACTAGTAAATTGTCAAAATGCAGTGTGCCTAACTCCAATTGTTAAATCTACAACACAACATCTATATTTAAGTCTCAATAAACATTGTCTAAGAAAGAACTCAAGAACTTGAAGCAAAGGACAAGAATGCCTATTGTTAGATAGTATCCACTGGGCCTGACAAAGAAAATATACCATGAAGTCTCAAGAAGTTGGGATGCCTGAACAAGACCAGCATGATGATAATACCAGTTGATAAGAAATTCACAAACCCCACATGATCTAAACCCTAGATGAAGAGCTGCAAGTGGTTTCATGGAGTACTTAATTTAAAAAGAATATATGCTGCCTTGGTGTGTATGCTTGAATTCATATGAAATTATTTTATATTCAGTATTATCATTTATTCTTTCAGAAAACTCTTAGATGTTGTACTTTCAAAGGGAAAACCTTGTCAAAACTTTACTATTTATTCACTCCTTGTTTCAAAATAATATAAAGATTATTGCAATGATCTCATTTCCTGTTTGAAGCATTTAATTATATTACATTAATACAAAATTGTATATTTACTGTTTGTGAAATATTTCTGTTAATGTAATTAATATCAGAATTACTGAATCATTTTTAACACGTGCAGAATAATACAAAATTAGATCAATTAATTTAAAAGTGTCATCATTTTTCATAAGTATTATCATTCAGATCACTGACTGTCCACAGAAGTTCTCATTTTCTATTAATCTGAAGATTACTTTCTCTTATGTTATATATTGCTGTGTCATCAGTACTGGTGCATCTTCTGTTTAACATGTGGTTTCTGGTGTCAACTATATCACTGCTGCCTCTTTAACATTTTGTGTAAATTTGGGCACTCCTTATTAATGCTTTGGGGAAGTAGAAATTCAACACTTGCTTCCTTTTACTTTTACTCATTAATGCCAAACACCTTAGTAGAAAAATGAGTGCAGTGTCAATGAGAAAATAAATAAGTGGTTCAAAATTAGCACCAAGGAAAAATTATTAGAGTAAGCATATCAGAATATTTTTCCATATATCCTATAGCAGGGCTGCTTAAGATTTCTCAGAATGGGTTCCAGTGCATGTCAGAAACCTAAAAGAGGCCATACCATCATTCTTATCTCAACAGATGCTTGGTCACTTTACATTTGTGGACACCCTTGGCTCCAACAGTGGCATTATTGTGTAGGAAATCCATCAGAAATGTCATATGTAAATATTCATGTAAAAACTTTGCTAATAAATGCAACAAACATTTATTGAGTAATAACATTATATTCCTACATTGACTTCATTAGTACTTTGTTATGTATTTGTAGCAATAACATCATTGCTATACATATATAAGCATATATGTGATCTATGACTTTTTTGTGTCATAGTATATACAATTTGTTTATTTTCTTTTCCTTCTCTTCCTTCGTGTTTTTTTCCAACAATATGTCCCCCTCTCACTACAGAGGACAAAAGATATTTTGCTTCTGTGTATAGGATCAAAAACATTTTTCCATCTTTTTTTGAAGCAGATGGCTTGTTTTCGCTGCACAGTGCTATTTAAAGTTCTGGCAGCCGCTGAATAAAAGGTAAATTATTCCTTGAACTTAGGAAAAAGTCTATTTTACTTGACAGGATGTTGGGCCTTAGATTCCATATGCTCTCTCTTGTACCCATAGTCTTTCCTGAACTGAGACCTTAAGCACACAAGTATAAATCACTTACTGAAGACTGACAGTTGCAGAACCTGTGTAAGATTGAACTAGGTCCCCTGAACTTGGGTATCAGTTAGGGGGCTTGGAAAGTCTATGTGGCTGCTGGCAGTGGAATCAGTATTTATCCTTAGTGTGATAAGTGGCTGCTTGGAACATATTCCCTATGGAGCAATCCCTTGGTCAGCCTAGATACAGGGGAGAGAGCCTTGGTCCTGCTGCAAAGAATGTAATAGACCTTGATGATTCCCCATGGGAGTGCTCACTCTCCCTGCAGAGTGGATGGGGGCTGGGATGGGGAGATGATGAAGGGAGTGATAGGATAAGAGGGAGAGGGAACTGGGATTGGTATGTAAAATAAGATCGTTTAAAAATATAATTTTAAAAATAGAAACCAGAATAAATAGGATGGGGACATCATAAGTAACTATTCTCTCTAAACTTTCATTAAACTTTACATGACAACCACATTTTGGATTTTCAAAAATAGTTGAAGGATACTCAAGAAAAAGTAGCTTCCTGCTTGACAAATCCTTTTTAATGTGGATATGAATGAAAAGGCTTTGTTATTACAGCGTGTGGAAAACTTGGTGAGGTTGTGTGGAAATGAATGGGCTTGAATTAAGACTACTCCTAAATTTCCTGTGTAAGCTAATTACTATAGGCTAATTTCCTTAGTACTTCCCATGACAGCATTGACATTGGGTTAATAGTATGTTACACCTCATTGCTCCACCTGAAAGAGGGGGTGATGTCATGAAGTCCATGTTCTTACTGTTTGGTACAAAATGATGTTTTAAATTGCACTTGGTTCTTGATGAGTTTGTCTTTATTTTTTACATTATGTTTTTTTTTTTTTCTTGAGGCTGAGCAGAGAAGGATATCATATGAACCATATCTAAACATAAAGCATGGCTGTTGAGAATATGCCATGTGTTTCCAGCTAATGTTGGACATCACCTTTATGAGGAAAAAAATAAAAGAGACTGAAACTGTCTCAGTATTCAGTATGGTAATCAGGTTACAACCTTTTGTTCTGGTTCATTCAAACAGATGTGCTGGCATTCTAACAGGCACTTTGGAGAAAGTACTTTAAAGCTACATTACATTCTTAATTATACAGGTAGAACTCTGCAAACCTACTGTGATTCAAGGAGTTTAAATCAGGCTGGAGAACTCTTGAGAATGATAAGGCAAACAAAAACAAATTTGCAATTTTCTTTTTACAAAATGCTTAAAGTCACAGAACACTCACCGTGTTTCTGTCAAAAGTCCAATCTGCAACCAACCCAATGTGCTCTGAATTGCCTTCACACTGAATTTTTCTTTTCATTTATCTCTTTGCTCTTTCCTATAAATACTCCATCATTTACCAGTTGTGTTATTCACATAATTGCAATGATACTCCCTATGACATCCAGGATTCATGATCTTATATAAGATCAAATCTCTGCAAAGCACATAGGCACAGCTTTTCTATTTGGATCTTGGGATCTCATTTCTTATGTTCAGCATGACTGTGACAGTTCCTCAGGCTTTCCTTGTTTTCTGATGACTAACATATAATAGAGTTATCTTAGATAGTTAATTTATAGACATAAATATTGTACATGTATTTCATAGATCATCCTTCATGGTTACATATCTGGTTATATTTTCTTAATTGAACTAGCATTGTGAGTTCTTGAGCTAGAAAGCAGGGGTAAATCACTATCTATGTCAAATTATAACAAATATATGTATTCATCATCCTCACTTTTGGTGACAATGGCACTGAAATCTCAAGAAAGCAGTGTCACAATGTTTGTGCTGAAACATTATAGTTGTCATCTCCTTTTCCACATTGTATGTTTCAACAGGAAGTTCTTAAGTCTCTTTGTACTTACAAAATGTACAGTTGTTGTCAACTTCTCTGAGGATGGAGTAGAACACACATATTTTAAAACTCTTATGCACAAAATTGTCTTTTTGCATTTATTTTATTCAAGCACTTCATTATATCAGAAGGAACTCATGGATGTTTTATTTGGCAGACTATAATTGAACACTGTTTATTTTGTTACTGCCAGATTTCAGCCTTGGGAGCTGTGTCAGCTAGTTCATCTGCCCATTTGACAGTCTCATTGTTCTGCATATTTACTCATATTTGTCATTATTTACTGCTGTCTTTCTCACACTATGAAAAACTCAAGCTTACATTACACATTTTTTTTTTATTCTTTCCTAGGATTACCAATTTATTCCAAAGAAGTCTGGTGAGTTTAATGATTTTGCAAATCAAGAGCTGAGCAGTAGGTATGTATATTCATTGATTTTGCTCTGCTGGTTTTAGGTCCTCCCAATTCACAGAATAAGAAAACATATGTGTATATGCTAAAACTTGTATACACACATATCTATAAATATTTTTGTATGTCACCATCTGTATTTATATTAAGCCAAAATGGGTTGAGATTAGTGGTTCAAACTCTAGTTCTTTACCACATGGACCATTCTGGAGTTGCTTATCTGTGAACTCTCACTCCTACTGTGAAAAACATGTTTCTTACCATATGCAATGATTTAGTTACTCAATTCCAGTCCTATATGAATAGTAATATCAGAATTCATAAATTATACTGGCAAAATATAAATTTACCTAGTAGAATTTAGTATTTGTGTATCATTACCTTGCTTTTTTCTTCTTGTTTGTCTCTATGGCTATATAATTTTCTATGTAAGAATTACAAATTATTTTCCTATTTGCCTATTGAAAGACACCGTGGATGCTTCCAGATTTAGTTGACCATAAATAATTGTTTTGTAAATATCCCTATGTAAGTTTTTACTTTAATGCAAGTTTCAGCTCACCTGAATGATGTGATTAATATTTAGCTGTATTCCAAAGTCAACTGCACCAACTTGGATTCCTACCAGCCATTTCTTGATGCCTCTCATTTTTGTCAGCATTTGGTGTTCTAAGTATTTAAAACCTGAACCACTTTTTTTTCATAGTGATTTTTATACAAAATTGTTGTTTACATTTTTATTATTGCCATGGGTTATACTCCAATATTTTCCATTTGATATATGAACAATCAATCTTATGGATGATGAATAATGTACTTTTCTATTTGGTTATTCCTTTAGGCTTCATTATTAAAAAATTCCCTTATCCTTGCTGAACTTTCCAGTATCATCATTTTAGTGATCAATTGAAGCAATGATACCAAATATCTTTTAAATTAAATGTTGTTTTAATGTTTCACAATTCAAAGATTAGGTTTTGCAAGATAAAAACTGACATTCTTTCTTGTGTTAAAAATAGTTTGGTTAATAGTTTGGTGATAGGGTCTATTTAATCAAGTAAAAATGATAAATTTAATTATTTTAATCTATAGAGCCTATCAGCTTGAAGCTTATCTACTAATGCAGTGATTAAATATAGCATACTTTCTCATTTTTAAATAGATCTTTGAGAATTCTGTACAATGCATTTTGATAATATTCATTCCAACTCAACTCCCCTTCTTTATAAACTCAACTTATCATCCTTGTAAAAAAAATCCCCTAAGGCACAGTTTGTGATTCTATGCCACACACTCTTAGATGTGTGACCTTCCCTAGAAGGTGATCTGTTCATCAGAACTACACTCTTCACAAAAAGTCTCCTACTCTCTCAACAGCTACCAAGTACTTAGCTCCTTATCAAAGTGGGGGGGGACTTGCTCACATCCAATCTCCATGATGGAACTTTTCTGGCCTGAACATGCACTGGTTTTATACATGTTTTCTCAGCTGCTATAAATGCTGTGAATTCATAAGTGCATCTCCTTTCGCTATATCATGAAAATACTGTTTAATTATTGTCATCTACAACTTACGGTTGTTATCATATTTCCATCTCCCCCCCCCCGCCATGATTCCTGAGCCTTGTGTGGAGGAGGTTTGACTTCAGTGTCCGATTTGGGCCTGATTACTCTTCAATCTCGTTCTCTACATCTTGAGCAGCTGTGAATCTTCGTGGTTTGAATGGGAATGGTCTTCACAGTTTCATATATTTGCACACTTAGTTCCCAGGTGAAGAACTGTTTGCAAATTATTAAGAGGTGTGCCCTTGGGATGTTTGTCACTCTGGGTAGGCTTTGAGGTTTCAAAAGTCATCTCTCTCTCCCTCTTCTCCCTTTCTGTCCCTACGTATAAATCAGTAAAGGTCTCACTGCTCCAGTGCCAAATCTGCCTGGTACCTGCTATTATAGTAATAGACTAACTCTTTGAAACAATAAACAGGTCCCCAGTTAAATTTCTTTTCTAAGAGTTGCCTTTGACATGGTGTCTCTTCTCAGCAATAGAACAGCAACTAAGGCAGGATTTCAGTATTAAACTACTACAAAAAGAAGCTTCTCTAATGTGCGTTAACTGATGCACTAATCTGTGGTTCTAGCCAGGAGTCATTAAGTGATAATTCAATATTATGTTCATTCAGCAAAGTGATAGTAGTAGGTTCTCCCCTCTGGCCTATGACCGGTCTTGTCCCAGATTCTTACTTCCAATGATGAGGCTAATTATGAATTTCAACTTGTATGTAGGCCTTAAATCTAACCAGAAAGTAATGGATTACTCCCATGATGTTCTGGGCACTTCTGTACCAATGAATATGTCTTTCCAGGCCAATTATTGTAGCTAGTGAGTTTCAGAGCTGGGTAACATTGGTAGTGATTCCTTTTGTCCTCTAGTACCATGCACAGCACCCTCCAGCACTATCACTGTAAAAGTTAGTCAGGATAGTTGACGTTTCCGCGTGAATGCCAGCTTGATCTCTCCATGTTCTATGATTCAAATGTATGGCATTTTCAGCAATAGGGTCTTGGGACCAAGTTGCTGTGAGTAACAAGAAGCATTGACAATAAGCTGTAATGTTTAGGGGCTTTTGGGACATCACTTGCTAATAACTATTTAAAAAAGATAACCCATTCTTGGCACCGAGCTACTAGTTATCCTATGGTGTCTAGTATGCCCATTGCCATCATCCTGGTACATTTTAACTCCTTCTATAATATGCATGTATATACTTTTGGACGTTTCTAAAGTAGTAGGTTTCTGGTTGATGCTTTTCTTAGTTTCTCTTCACATTCAGTCCTCTCTGTCCCATTATTCTCCTATTGTGCTCTATAAACCATCATGCTCTATTTCTCCTCCCATGAATTACCACCAACGCCACATACTCTAACAAGTTTTATGATCTCTGTGTGTATTTCAAATGAAACACATGTGTTAAGGTTAATAATTTTATATTTTAAAATGATTTTTTATTTCTTAAATTAAAATATAATCACATCATTTCCTTCCTTCTCATTCTTCCCTCTAACCCTGGCAATGTTTCTATGTATTCCCCTCCTTGCTACCTTTCAAAATTATGGCATTTTTCTTTAGTTGTTATTGTATATATATATATATATATATATATATATATATATATATATGGAGACAATTGCATATGTATATGTATGTATACACACATGCACATATATGCCTATATATAATTGCAATCTGCTCTATTTAGTGTTAGTTACATATATATGATTTCAACTTGGTATTAGGGCCTCATCCCTGAGAAGGAGTATTTCCCTTGCTGTCAGCATTACTTCTGTACCTGAAATTTTTTGTCAATGGCTGGGCCCAATAAGATTCTCCCTTCCATATTAGGATGTCTGTCACTGGGTACTTGTTTAGGTCTTGTTGTGGCATAGTTATTGTTGAAGCATCATAAATGAAGCTTCTCTGTCATGTCTAGGAGACAAAATCTTGCCACAGTTTTCTTGATCTTCTGACTCTTAGAATCTTAATATCCCTTCTTCCATGATGATCTTTATACCCTCAGTACAGGAGTATTGTTGTAGATGTATCCATGGGGACTGAGCCACTTATGATCAATTATTCTCTGCATTTCAATGACTTGTGTCTTTAATGAATGCCTGAAGCTAAGAAAAGTGTTTTAGATTAGGGATGAGAGCTATGCTTACATGGGGGCACAAGAATAGATATTTAGAATGCAGCTAGGAGTTAAGATGATTTAGTAATGTGGCAGACATAGGTTCTCCAATAAGATCCATGGCTGGACTAGTCCCATGATGTTGGTTAAGGTTCCAGGTCATAAGTCCAGTTAGAGAACTATTTATTACCACCAGGATATGATTGCCACTACTTCAGCATTAGGGTAATTGCACCATGCTGTACCTCATTGTGGTTGATAAGTATTGCACCTAGGAAGGATTATCGGGTATTTGCTTCCCTTGAAGGCTTGCATCACAATTTCTATATTATGTAATATAACCCTGAAGGAGGAGGCCTTCAGGAAATACTGTGGCCAGATCCTCTGGGTTATGTGATGTCTTTAGCAATAGGCTCTTAATACTAATATCTGTGAGACAACCAAGGACAAAAGCTTATATTATCTTGTGAATCTCTTTCACTTTCTTAATTAACAATTCAAGAGATGGAGTTTTTGTTAGATAGCCTAGTTGTTCTTAGGGGAAATATTGTCAGTAAAAATGGGATAACTTCATTTGAAATACATATGCATATCTATACATATATATCTATATTTACTATATATAATTTAGATAATAAATAATATTATGATTTGTGATGGAATTTTCAGACATCCTTCGAGCTATTTTGACCTCCTCCTTTTGTATTGACTCCTATTCCCCCATCACAACTGAAGCCTCCCACATACTTTGTCTAATTACCACTTCCAAAACATTTGTCCCTCCACTCCTCTCTCTAGTGGTCCTCCTCACCATTATCTTTCTTTCTTTTCTTTCCTAGTACCTGAGGTTACTACAGATTGTATTCTCTTACTTGAAGTTTAGGAGTTAGAAACCTCAGATGAGAGGACATTTAACATTTTGCTTTTTGGTTCTTGGGTTCCGCACTCAACATAACATTTTTGAGTTCTCTCTGATGACTTACAAAGTTCATTATTTATTTTTTATTTACAGCTGAATAGTATGTCCTAGTGTATATATGGAATATTTTCATTATCTATTCATCAGCCTAAGGGCATTTAAATTGTTTTTGTTTCTTAGCTATAGAGCAGCAATGAACATGACTGAGCAAGTGTCTGTAGTGTATGATGTCACGTCTTTGGGGACTATCCCAAGGAGTAGTACAGCTTTTCGAGAATTGTTCTTATGGATTTTCCGAATGGCTCAACCAGTTTGTAATCCCACCAACAGTGAGTGAGGCTTCCTTTACATTCTTCATGTTTCCTTCAGCACTTGTTGTCAGTTGCCCCACTGACCTTAGACAATCTCTGTAATGCCAAAGTTTCCTGATTTGTATTTTCACTAGAATGATGAACATTTATAAGACATTTTTTTATCATTTTCATTTCTTCTTTTAGGAAATTTCTGCTCAGATCCTTACGCAATTTTACAAATAGGTCTTATTTGTGGGGGGAGCTCTTTTTGAGTGCTTGACATATTCTGAGTTTCAATCATCTGTCTTATATATAGATGGAAAATACTCTCTACCATAATTTGGGCTTTTTCATCACTGGATTTGTTGTTTATTTAGCTTTGCCTCAAATCCTGAACAAGTAGTGTGCTATTTGGAATTTTGTCTTGAAGTTATCTTCTGTAGTAGATTCTTAAATACATTATATAACTTCTTGAATGTGTATTTTTTAAATGTTAAAATTATTTTTCAAATTTATATTCTCTATCAATTTTCCATTTACATTAAGTTCTCAAAAATACAGCATACAGTTGATATCAATTCTTTATTGTATGTAATGAGTAACATGTATGTCCCTGCTGCCTTTTGCTTTCTAATATTATTTATGCACTAACTTGTTGAGAGATTTTCTATTTCATTGTAATAAATTTTTGTTGCATCAGTTTATTTTGTTTATATGTGCATGCATATATCATAGAGTATTGTTGTGGGTATTAGTTTAAGATAAGTTACATTTGTTTATGCTGTGGAATATTTGTTTAATGATGCAAAGATATGTTGCACTTGTTTAACGCCATGAAACTGTGTTAGTTTGCCTGTATGTCTAAAACACCTGATTGGTCTAATAAAATGCACAACAGCCAAGACCTAGGCAGGAGAGAGAAATAGGTGTGGCTGGTGGGAAAAGAGAATAAAGAAAAGAGAGAGAAGAAGGAGAAGTGAGAAAATGAGAAGAGGATGGCAAGGCTAGCCTCCTAGCTACACAATTAGCCATACAGTAAGAAAGAAGGGTGTATAAGAATCGAGAAAGACAAAAGCTCATAGGCAAAAGATAGACTCTATAATTTAACAAAAGCTGACTTGAAATAAGCCAAGCGAAGGCTAGGCATTCATATATAAGAACAAGTCTCCATGTATCTATTTGGGAGCTGGATGATGAACCACCACAGAGCAAAGAATGAAAAGAAAAAAGAAACAACTACAGAGCATGTGCAGAGGTCAGAGAATAATTTGCAGGATTTATCTTCTTCAGAAGAATTTTGATTAATTTTCTTTAAAATGTTGTTGGTGTAATGGTTGTCCTTTCTCTTAATGTAGTATAATTTTCTCTCAACACCACTTTATTATAATTGCTTTTTCAAAGCATAACAAATTGTTAGATTAGATATGGCTCCAGTAACAACCTCAAAAACTCTGCTGCTGCTTTCTGATTCATTCATCAACAGAAAGAACTTTAAGAAAGAAAGAAAGACAAAACAAAACAACTTCATCATCATTTCATATGGTATGGAAATATTTAGTTTAAAAACTTTAAGGGCCATGGTGAATTATCCTTTTCTACACATCTCTCCAATAAAACATGGACAGTAATATAGAACTTTGATTGCACAAGACAAGCTAATGGAAACATGTGACGTAGCAATGACCTATAAGGACTAATTAGATCATTTTAAACCCTCAGTTGCATCATATCATTTTTCTAGATATGAAACAGGGTAATGTTTCTATAAAAGGGGAAGGATTTATTTGGTAGAAAGAGAAACTAGAGTATTGCCCTTCCTTGTGACATAAAATTGAAAGAGACAGGCCATAAACTTTATTTTTGGTTGATTTTTAGCACAGAGAAGCAAGAGAACATTAGAGCTATAGTTTAGTATTTTAAGGCTAGTTTGGGGAAAAAGTGATTCAGTTTTTCTGAACCATCTTGAGAATACTGACGTTTCATTTTTATATCTTACCTTGGGGAGATGAAGATAAGAGAAATGAGGGCAAAAGAGGTCAGAAAGGCTTTGTTTAAACAAACAAATGTTTGAAACTCAGTCTCACTATGTAGCTCTGCCTGTCCTGGACCTTACTTGAACTCATAGAGATCCACCTGTTCCTGCCTTCCAAATGCTGGGGTTCAGAGCCCGTTACCATGCTCTGACAAATTTATTTTGTAACATTTTATGAGGCCTAACACCTAGAGCAAAATTCATTTCTTTTGAAATTTACTTGTTTTGTTTTTCATATATAGATTAGCGGAGACTCATTGTACTTGTTAAGTTATAGATTAGCTGAGATTCTAATTCCTGGCCTTATAATTTGTAGAATCAGGCCAAATGGAAAGCCCCTTTTAGGAATACTATGATTTCTGTGGCAGAACAATAGGAGTTGTACACTTTCACTCTGATCTGTGATACAAGGATATTAAACTCTTTATCATATATACAGGAGCTATAGAGGATATGATTAATGGACAATGTAAGGAGCAACTTAACAGCCACAGTTGAAAACATGGAAAGATACAATAGTTCACCAAATGTTTCATTAGATGCAATTCTAGCTCTATGCTTACTCCATTTATCATTATTTCTTGAGGGGATAGTACTTGTATTTGTACCATCTAATACAAGTATGTGTGAATAACTGGTAGCATTTGGGACTATAATAAGGAGCATATTTTTAAATGTTCCTATATTGAAAATGTATTAATTTGTCTTCATCATACTAAGTCACATGTAACTCTCTCTCTTGATAATTGCTTAACGAATTAAGAAGCATGCTGTCATGTTAATAAAATCACCATCATTACAATTAGAATTTATCACAGAAATGTAGTTATTAAAAATGTTTTATTTTTGTGAAAATTTTTGCAAGTGATTTCACTGCAACTCATTTGTTTTATTAATTTAGTAACAACCCTCATGTTATCCACATATGTACACAATATCACTCAAGATTGGGAAGAAAATTTAGTGGGAAAATACTACATAAATGTAAGGACTACAATTTGGATCCTTGCCACCCATTTAAAATATTGGCAGGTTAGTGGCCTACCTGTGGTTTCAGTACTCAGGCAACAGAGAGTGGTAGTCCCAGGGCAAGCTGCCTAGGTAGTAAAGCTGAATCTATGAAGAAACTCAATGTTAATTTTTGACCTCTGCAAACATGTGCACACACTCTCTCACACATGGTGTGGCTACATACATATATTATATATTAGCTTTATACATTCAATATTCTTTCAGACCCAATTCAAGTGAGAGATGGGATAGTGATATATATATATATATATATATATATATATATATATATATATGTGTGTGTGTGTGTGTGTGTGTATATATATATGTGTATATATATATATATGCATTATATACATAATATTTTTAGACACAATGTAGTTTTTAGAACAATGTAAATAAGAGATGGAAGTGAGAGGAGAAAGAAGGGTAGTGACCTGAGTGTTGGGGAACTGTAGTACTAGTTCTACCGTGGACTGAATCATTTACTAAATGGGTATTTTAAAACTTTAAGTTCAAAAATCATGCAGAAAATAGGCAAAAATTAAAATTAAGCAGAAGTCACATACATTGGCTTCCATCTTTTAGTACATGTTACATTTATTTGTGCACTTGTATGTGAGTATTTGTGTGTGTGAAAACATGTGTGTTCATGTGTATGCATGTACCATGGTGTATGTATGGAGGTCAAAGGAAAACTTTTCAGTCCAGTTCACATGGGTCATAAGGATGGAAGTCAATTCATCAGATTTGTCACTCAAGCACCTTGGCAGCCAGTGGCTAATCTTAATGTTGGAAAAGTCACTCAGAAATGTGGGATTACATGATTTTATGCTTCTATGGCATTATATTTTTAGGTTTATAGAATTTTGAGAGCTCAGATTCCACTCATATTTGTGGCAATTCATAAACATTTTAGTTATGTTCAGTTTTACATATGTAATACAATCACTACTGTTTCAATGTTCACTAGAGTGAGTTTATATCTCATTTTAGGTTTTTGATTGACTTATTTTCACTTACATTTTATTTTATTTTTGTTTAGACTTCATAATAAGCTGTTTAGATCACTTTGAATGGAGGAATCCATAAATTTCTCCTGAATCTGGTAAGCAAGTTAAGACCAGCTGTGAACTGATTAGATTTCCACAACCCACTTCCTTAGAACTACATGTGACAGGGACACAGCTGTAATTATGATTAGTTACCAGGTGAAGGTAGAAAATTATTAAGGAAATATCAAGTATTGTGAAGATACTTAATAAAGCTATTTCCAGCAGAGTCTTCATAATAAGTAATGTCAGGCAACGCAGCAATAAATGAATAGAAATACATGAGGAATATAGAGAGACCAACAACTTTAAAGCCTATGTCTATGATAAAACATTCATATTGAAAGTGAAATTACATTTCCATAGAGCAATAGCTGGGTTTGGTACAAATCTCAGGAATGTTCTTTTATAATTCAAGTGCAAACTCAAGGAAATGATTACAAGTGGGTACCATCATTCTTCCTGCCAATGAAATTTAATAGTGCTATTCTTTCCTATGGAGAAATTGCATGTGGTAAAAAAAGTAGCATAGTAATTATACAGTTTTGTGGGGGGAAACAGCTGGTTGTCAAATTATGGGGAAACGACTGTCTTAAGCTCAGTAGCATTTAATCTCTGCACTACTGTCAATTTCAGTATTTGCTGGCCATATGACTTCCAAAAAATGTGAGATTCTTGTGATGTTTTCAGTTTTGGGTTACATAAAATGGACACATTAATGTGACATCTACCCATAGGATCATAAGAAATCAAATTAGGAGGGGGAAAGAGGGGTTATGGCAGGGACTACAAGGAGAGACATATAAAGATAGGGTTTATTTGTAGAATAGTACAGAAAATTAATACAGTATAAACTTCCTAAAATATATAGATATATAAAGAGGCTGAAAATAAAATCACCAAATAATGGGGGATAAAGAGTCCAAACTGACCATCTCTTGTCAACAAATAAAGCTTCCAGTACTGTGAATAATTTATATCTAATTTAGTTGTTGGCCAAAGGTGAACAAGGGAATCTCCAAACAATCCAGTTTGAAGACTATAGGTTGCTATCTAAAAACTGACAACATGGCCCAGTTTCTGAAGACAACACCCACACAAGTCATTGTACATGGGTATGTCTAGCAGAGCCTACATAGAATTTTCACCCCTGTGTACGAGCAGCTTTGGTACAGGAAGGTACTCTGCATGCTACCACAAGAGAAATGTAACCACAAATCCTGACAGAAACCCTTTATCGATAATGGTGTAGTGTTTGCAAGATATTATGGAAGTAACCAGTGCAAAGAACAACTGATTATATGGTGTCCATCCTCAATTGATACATTTCCAACAAAAATCCTAATTTGACATTTCATGGAACATACCAGAAGACAAGAAGTAGAAAAATGTTAATAGTTGAAGGACCAGGATTTCTGCTATGAGAAAGTATCTTCTATATATAACAGAGAGTTCCAACTGAATTCTTAACAATAATGGTCACATAAAAGTTTCTGCTGATATCTCAATGTGGTTCAATGTCCTACTCCTAGATGAAGTGTTACAGGAAATTAATGATTGCTAAGAAGAGAATTAGTATTCTCTGTTATTCCATGTGGTTCTCCATAAGTAGATATACATATGAGAGACACTAAATGCACTAAGAAAGCTGCATTTATATATACATATGAAACAATAATAATCAATAAGAGGACATGAAGCTGAAAGGGAGTCAGTATGGAGAGAGTTGGAAGGGAATGAATGTGGAGTGAAAATGATGTAAATATAGTACTCAGGTATGAAATTCTCAAACAAAATATATAGAAATGTTAAAACAAGAAGCCTAGGGATATTTAGCTCAATGGTAGATTGTGGGTGGTATTTGGTTATTTTGTGAGACATGGATCTTTGTCATAATTTATGGAACTACAGGAATATAGGATAAAAAGACAACTATTAATCTCAGATATAGATTTTGGTATATGGATACAAATTCAAAGTCAATTTTGTTACACTGCATATGCTTTTGATCTTGTTTAAAGGAATTTTGTATATTGATCTAAATTTGAGGTAAATTTTGTTACAACATACTGTATATATGTTTCTAATTTTGTTTAAAGGACTTTTTTGTATATTAATACCAATTTAAGGTTATTTTTGTTACCACATATTGTGTATGTGTTGCTCCTCTTGCTTAAGGTAATGTATCTATGCTGTTCATTTTAAAATGTAAGATAAAGTTCTAGTTTTTGACAGCTATTATTATAAACTATATAGGATAATCCAGAAATATAGATTAGTAGCTGGTCATTTACAACTATTTCTGTAGATATGTTAGGTATGTTAGATATATATATATATATTAGATAGATGGGCTTCAAAACTTTCAAAGACCTACAGAATATGGCATTTAAAATGGGTTGTTAATTGAGAGCTTTTCATGACTACGAGACACATCTGTTCCTAGCAGCACCAATTTATCTCAGAGATTGTTGACACTGAAGAAACTACTGATGGTGTGTGCTTTCATTGTGTCAGGATTAGCCACTATGCAAGGAAACTGCTTTTGCCTTTGACTGTTTACAGTGTACTGTGCAGACTGGACATGTAGGACCTACAGGAAAGTGACCACTGAACTTTGCCAGAACGAGGCATGATGCAGCATTCCTGCTTCATAGAAGAAACAGATAGGTATTCTGCAGGACTCAGAGAAAAGTGACTGACAAATTGCCAATATAGGCAGGAAGTCTTTCAAGTTTTCTGCCTCACTGAAAAGTCTGCCTATGGGCCTGTAGGCTGAAAATGGATGCTTCAATGTTACAAAAGAAATTTGGGAGACTGTCCAGGCAGTCAGATGTCTCTGTCATTTTTAGAGATTTCTTGAATTAATTTGCAATGCACTTTAATTTAAATAATGTTATGTCTTTATGTGCCTTTGTTTGAGTTGAAGACTAGTTACAGTTGCAGTTTTCCTTGGATATGACAGAAAGTTTGTTAGGTATAAAATTTTGGATTCACTAAGAATAGATAATCCATTATTTTCTCTGAATATGCTAACTACAAATTGACAGAATATTGTAAATTAATTCTTACTTGGTAAAAGTTTTGTTGTATATAGCTTTATTGTGTTAAAGTTAAAAACTTTCTTTTTTAGATGAAACGGGAAATGCGGTAGAATATCACTTTAAGGTATGTGACATTTGTTTATGTGGCATTTGCTTAACTCTGTGAAACTGTGATTCTTTGCCTGTCTAAAACAACTGATGGTCCTAATAAAGAGCTGAATGGCCAATAGCAAGGCAGGAGCAAGGATAGGTGTGGCTGGCATGCAGAGAGTAAAAATAGAAGGAGAAAAAAGAAAGAGGAGGAGCAAGGAGAGAACATAGAGAGGAAGACATCCAGCCAGTCAAGGAGTAAGAAGGAATACCAATATGCAGAAGTAAGAAAGATAAAAGCCCAGAGGTAAAAGGCAGAAGGTCTAGAAACAGGCCAAGCTAAGACTGGGCATTTATAACTAAGATTAAGCCTCCATGTGTGGTTTATTTAGGAGCTGGATAGTGCCCCCCCACTCCCTGCAAAAGCTTGTGTTCAATTAATAGTACCTCCAAAAAATAGGAGGTAAAGCTTGTTTTGAAATGATTTCACAGTCCCCTAAAAACAATTCACAATACATAGGGAGACAACTCAGCCCATAATAGTACTTACTGAATGAATATGAAGATGTGAGTTCAAATATCCAGAACCCCCTAAAAATGTTAAGAGTAGTTGTACATATGCCTATAACTCTATCACTATGAGAGGGCAGAGATAGGAGAATTGCTGAACTCACAGCTCAAGAGTTAGCTTCAGGTTCCATAAGAGATCATGTCTCAATAGAATAAAGAAGAGACAATAGAGTACAACACTTAGTATCTTCTTTTGGCTCTTGTGCATACGTAAGAGCAACCACCACCCCACACACATATGTGTGTCCCACATATTCTCTCTCTCTCTCAAGATATAAAACACATCTTTAGAATATTAAAATTATGAAAATTTCAAGTTGGGTGACTATTACTAAAGCTAGTTAGTTTCAACTTTATTGAAATTTTGAAAACTCGACAAATTGTACAATGACTAAATATGTCTGGATAGTATTGACAAGTAGTATAAGTTTCAGATATAAATCAAATGTTTGTGGTTTCTGGAAGAATGTAGGATAAATATTATGCATTGTACAAAAGACAATTCTGTTTGCAATTGCTAAATAAATGTGCACTCAAATGGAATTACCTTAGAAGGTCCCTCAAACAGTGTAGAAAGTTCATCAGTATATAGGAGGAACAGACACAAACTGCAAACCTAAAACTTACTGTGAAAATTACCTCTACTTAGTTGATTTTATTAGTTTGTGGAAGATTAAAGTACATAGACAAAACAGTTCATAAAATATTCCACCGTGAACAAAATATTTTGATATCATTCATTGACAGCATTAAATGAGATGGGGTACCAGAAAAATCACAAAGCAAATAAAATAAACTTCCCCAGAGATAGAGAGAAATAAACTCTCCCAGAGATAATAGAGGTAGGGTAGTCTCATTCTGAAGTTCTCAACTTGGCAATTTTGATAGTGTGAAGTTCTTGGATTTTAAAATTGCAAAGTCATGTTGTTGGTTTGGTGGTTTAATGTAAGAATTATGTGATACATAAATGTTCACAAACCACGTTTTCTGTAAGTATGAAATATCAGTATATAATGAGGCAAAATCCTATACATTTTGGGAAGAAAATAGCTGAAAACCCAGCAAGTGCACTAACATTGTATTTAGTTTGACATAATGAGTGCTAGGACTTTTCTCATTTCTTTTCAAAAACAGTAGCTGAGAAGCAACTTTGAAGAACATGTTTACTAAGTTAAACCATCATGAAATCACACCATCATCTTTTACCCAAGTCCCCATTCTTGCCAATTGGATTATTAGTTCTCTATATTCCACGATAGTCCCTAACCTTTGCAGGGGTGGTGGTGGTGGTTGTAGGTTACAGATGCCCCATTTGCGGCTGAGCAGTCGACAGATATTCATTCTCTGCAATTCAATCAACTGTGAGCTTCTTCATTAACTACCATCCATTGCACAGAGTAAGTTCTCATTCACTCTAAAGGCTTCAGTAATCTATGGGTATAGGGATGTGAAAATAACAGCAACAAGTTCACCCCTGAAGCCTGTGAGTTTCCCAGCCATGGCTTCTCAGCAGTATCAGGAATGTGTCGGTCTCCTATGGTGCAGACTTTAAATCCACTTAGAAAGTGGTTAATTGCTGAGTCAATTAGTTTTATGTCAACTTGCCACAAGCTAAAATCATTTTGGAAGAAAGATTCTCAGTTGAGAAAATTCCCCTAGTAGATTGGCATGCAGGCAAGTCCCTGGGGTATTTTCTTGATTAGTAAATGTTGTGGGAGGGCCCAGCACACTGGGGGAAGTTTCACCAATGAATAGTGGTCCTACTTGCTGTAAGAAAATAGTATGAACAAGCCATGGAAGGAATCCAGTAAACAGCCCTCCTCCATGGCTTCTTCTTCATTCCTATGTCTACGTTCCTGCCCTGGTTCCCTCAGTGATAGAATGTGATATAGAACTGAAATGTGCAAAGAACTTTTTCTTCTCCAAGGAGTTTTTGTCATGGTGTTTGTCATGGAAATAGAAAGTTTTATCACGGAAAAAGAGAGTTAACATCAAATATTTTGTTGCTACTGCACATATGGATGTATATTTTCATTACATTGTTGTAGTTCACGAGGTTCACAGGTGGGTAAAACTAATGAGACTACTGTTCCACAGCAGTAAAGAGAAACACCTGCCAGTAATGTGAGTTCTAGTGAGCAGGATGAAAGCTTAGTAGTAAGAATCAACTTAATTTTAAATGTCTTATGAACAGAATGTGTGGTATCATCATCACAACCATACTGACATCAACTTCCGTTTGGCAAATAAAAGCAATGCCAATGATCTGTAATGTCTGTGGTCTCCCAAACACTCCTACCTAATAACTTGAAGGAATGTATCTTACATTTGGCACTGTGCTTTTGTTTGTAAACTTACTGTTTCTTGGAAAAGCATTATTCCCTGTGGAAAATGACTCCAATTAAACTATTTTGGATGAACACACACACACACACACACACAAAATCACACAATGTGCCACAGAGACAGAGAGTAAGTGTTACTTATTCCTCCCTCCACTCTTTACTCTCTTCTCTGCTCTACATATCTGTCCCTTTCCCTAAGTAAATCTACCCCATACATTACCTTTTTACTTTTGGCCTACAGATCTTTTGTGTTGAGCTACCCATCCTGCCTTAAGATATTTCTTGCCCCTACTCAACTAATGACCCCTTTCTAAGTTCATAGATTCTACATGTACTTCAAGTTAAACACAAATTAATTTATGTTATAAAGTGATACCAAAGTTATGGAGGAAAACAAACAACCTAACGTACAATATGAGAATAATGGAATTAAAAAAGAAAAAGAATATCTAAAAACTGAAATGAATCATATGCAATGTGGGGGAAAGTTCATTGATAAGGCTAGTGTTGCTGTAGTAACAGGCTATAAGACTACTGGTGAGAAGTAAAACTGCATATGGATGGATTGTAGTTTTGTCTTTTTTTGAGAGAGAGGATTATCTGCGTTTCTGTGGCTAAAACTTGCATTGTAGACCAGGCTGGCATGAAACACACAGAAATGGGCCTTTCTCTGCCTCCCAAGTGTTGGGATTAAAGGAGTGTGCCATTACTTCCTGGCAAGCATAGGGATAGATTGTTTTTTTAAAGAACAGATTTCAATTACATTAGTAAGCAAAAAAAATGTTGTTTATTTTTATCTGCTCCTTTTTGTAACATGAAAAATAGAAGACCAGAAACCAGTATTGGGGTTCAAGCTTCAAGCTGAAGATCAGAAAAGCAAAGCAGCTGGCCACTAACTCTTACTCTACCTCAGAATGAAAGGTGATCCTGACTCCACCAAACCTCAGACTGTAACCTTTCCTCAGCATGGCTGGAGAATCCTGACACTTCAATGTCTTCCTATCCTCAATGTGGCTGGAGAATGAATGCCTGATACTGAGACCTTGCTCTTGTCTTATATGCCTCCCTAATGCAAAAGTGATCCCAGGTGCTGAGATAATCTTTGTGTGAGCTGTTTCTGTTTAGGATTGGATCAATCTTGTTTAAGACCTGGATGGCCTTGGACTCATGGAGATGCATCCACTTCTTAATTATGAGTCCTAGGATTAAAGGTGTGTAGCATTACCTCCTAACTTCTGGATGCTGGGAATAAAGAAGTGTGATAAAGAAGTGTATTACCACTGTCTGATTCCTATAGCATGAGGCTGACTTTGCACTCTGAATCCTTAGGCAAACTCTAATAATTAATAAATAATACACCAACATACCTCTTTGAGAAGACTGACATGAAGAAAACTTTTAAGTTAAAATTATGACTCAAGTTGATGGACATAGAATAGACTAGTATATGAGAAGAGAAAGTGATACAAAGAAAAATTACCTTGGAAACCAAAAAGTTTAGGGTGGCTTGAATTGGAATGGATGCTTTTATAGTAAATTATATAAGAATTTACTAGTTTGGATGGAATGAATGATGAATAGAATAGATACAGGAACAACTCCCAGGATTCTGACTCATGTATGAAGGAAGGAAATTATTGTGATGGAAAGAATGGAAAAAAAGAAAGCAAATTCAGTCTTTGACACATTAGTATTGAGATTTCTGTCAATATTCAAGAGGCACTGCAAAGCAAGGAATTTGATCAACGCATCTGGGCTTCAAAGAAATTTCTGCAGTACACTCATTTTCACTTTTTTCTTTTTTGCTCTAACTAATCAATCATAAGAAACCACCATTGTTTAATGTCCTGTATTTTCATTTCTACTTTGTAATGCTTAACACTGTGGAGTACTCTTTCACTGGAAATTTTTCTTTTCTCTTTAATATTTCTTCATATAGTACTTCTTCAACCTTTTCTTCCTTTAGACCTAGAATGGATTTTTATTACAAAAGTTAAAACTTTAAAAATATTGTGGCAGTATAGTCAATGAAATATTAAAATGACCTTTGGTTCCCCCACAAAAGTACACATTGACACTTATAGTGTCAAATTTTTTATGCATCTGTAAACATATTTGTTGATAAGTAAAGAATTTGAGGGATGCAAGAAAGTCTTAGAATTTGGTTCACTAGATTTTAAAGTTCTACAGGCTAGTAGGCAATTAAAGTGATCAGTCTAGCATGCCAAGTCTGTAGTAATGAACTTAATTTCTATCAGTGGTTGGCATTTCTACCAGATGTAAAGTCAAAGAGATTCTTCCTATGACTATCACTTAAAGTGAAGATGATCCTAGTTGAGAAAAGTTGGTAATATAGCACTAGAAGTCAGAAGTTGAGAGGTGATGAGCCATAAATTAGTCAGACAAATTGCACTGACTGAGATTCCTAGAAAAAAGAAGACAGGGTCCTCAAAACTCCTTACATATGCAATGTAAGAGCATATATACATCTCATCAAAGGCATCTATGATATTTCATAGCTGTATGAGTAAAATAATAGCTTTTACTTTAAAGGAAGAGTTTAAACCAGAAGCAGAGCAAATAAGAGCAGAAGAAAAGCTAGCCACATTTTTCTTTCCTAGTACATCCTAGTAGCTGTGTTAGCTTTCTACTTCTGTCATAAAACTGATTAAAATAATACAAATGTGTAATACCATACATTTGTAGGTTCAACACACAGACATGGCAAAATAAGCTTGTTCCTCTGCAAGGATACTTAAGACATAAAAGAAAGTCTTTGGATAAGCAGAGTCCTGGTCTGAAACTAGGGAAGAATATACTAGAATTATGTCCACCAGTGAATTATGTCAACTTCATTTGGCTATGAAATAAATTCCTTATTTCTTAGTTTGCTACAATTAGAAGTCACTTTCAGTTATTTGGTTGTTTGTCATTTTTAATACTAGTAACAATGAAAGAACACCATATCTCTTATGCTTAAAATAACTCTGACTTTTCTTCTACACCATTCATTCAAGTACAACTGTTGTTACTTTCCTGTCACTTTAAAGGGTCCTTGTGATGATACTGAACCCTTAAGGCTAACCTTTGGAATTTGATTTATGGTTAAGCAATTAGCAACCATAATTTCACCTGTAAAGGCTCTTCAACACAGAGTTAATTGTTTCCTGATTCATTTGGAGACAGGGATGTTTTCAGAACATAGCAATTCTGTCTATTCCAACAGCCTAATATAGAACATACTTCTATGAGGGAAACAAATTTATATTAAAATGAGACAGAAGCTTCAAACACTGAAGGATTAAATAATACTTTCAATTCTCTGAGTAAATAGAAAAGCTCTAACAATATCTGGATAGTGTATCTAGTTGTGAGAATACAGTATTTCATAAGTTTCTGTTTTTGTCATTCTCCTTAAGATTTTCTATTTACAGGTTCAGAATTTATCTACTTGAGAATTAGCCTTGGAGCAGACAGTACTTTTGCATGTGAGAATTTTCTAAGCATAAACTTTACACTGAAACTACAATGTATCTAAAGATAATGTTTTGGTAATTTTTTTCTATGTTGTGAAAATTTTCAGTTTTAAAAAGTTTTATAGAGCTTTGTGCTATAATGAGAACATAGCAATAAACTTGGGTGTTTTTTTTAACACTTTGTTACAAATTTGTTTATGACATAGAGAAATTGTTAACAATTCCCATATAATGAAAGTAATTATAATTTTGTCTCCATATTAAATGAAACCTTTAAAGTGCAAAGTGGCAAATATAATTGCTAATTTTACCTCAACCAATCATGATAAAAGCAGTTGTAAAATATTTCAATTCAAAATTATTATTATTGCAAAAATGTCTAGACAGTTTCAGTTACTGTCTTTTGTAAGTGAAAATACATTTCTTGTGCTGGATGAGAGTTCCTGATATCACTGGGTACATTAGTGATAATTCTAAATTTATCTTGGGAAATGTTTATTGGAATTTAATAATCTGTTTCATTATAAATCATCATCTTAATAGCATATGGATTCAAGCAAAAATAATTTTCCATGATATTTGCAATAATAATTCCATATTTTTTAATTATGAAAAATTCATCTTGAATAATTTCCAATATTTTCAGTTCAGTAAAGCACACACATTTTATAAAATTAAAAGTAAATTATCACCTATGCAATTCTGGTTCACTTGTCCTTTGCATATCATTTCAATATACAAGTTAAAGTAAAAAAGCCTAGATTGTCTTCTAAAAATCTAAATAAAATTTATTTCAAAATAATATAATAACTCTTAAATAAAATAATTAAATGCATCAACACATAAAATAATAAGTTGAGTTTCTCTTCATTACCATTTCACATTTCTTAATGCTTTTTATGACCCTTCATATGTTTCATAGATTAGGTTACTCTCTGCTAGGATAAAAAGTAACCCTTAAAGACGATCAGTTCATAATCTTTGGAACCTGTCAATTCTATCTTGGACAGGTAACACTTCATGAAGGGGCTTACAGACACTTTAGCTCCCTCAATTGCCCTCAGTTACCTGGGAGTGCATTGTATGCAATCACAGTGTGTATAAGAAGTAAGAAGAGTCTTGACTGATGACAGTAAACATGCTGTTCAATATGGACAAGTAGGACATAAGGAAAAGCAACTGCCAAACTTTTCTGAGACAGGGTAGGACAGTCCCTCAAATTTTCCTACTTCTGAAAATGCTCTCTCAGCTATTTTATGCCGAAAAGCAAAAGTTGCTTGCCCCTACATCACAGATAATCCATGGGTGACTATCCAGGCAGCTAGAACTTTCTTCCATCTTCTTGCAATTTTTGACATTTGCTTGTTTGTACTTCCTGCTTACTCAGATAATAGTATTGTCTTTTCCAGATCTTTGATGGGGTTGAAGACTAGATATTTATAGTTATAATACTTGTGAATCTTAGTTATGGACATATTAGGAACAAATTTAGATTAGGAAAGGACATCTATTGGAGTAATATTTATAAAAATTGCCTTTTACTTATAGTCTGGACACCTAAGATGTATTTCTTACTTGATATAGTTTCTATTATATATAGTTTTATGTTAGGATTACAACCTTCCTTTTTTATTTTAGACTAAAAGGGAAAATGTGGGAATTCGATCTGTCAGCAATTTATAATGGGGTGGCTTGGCCCTATAAATGTGGTCTTCTGTTCATTACTGCATAATAACTGAAGACTAGGGTTGCACACTCTCTCTGTGATGGTGTGGAAGCTGGCAGCGCTATGGCTTGGATGTCCCTTTGGCTTGTTGGGAATGAGGTTACTGAACAGTGGCAGAGGGCTGTTTACCCAGCAGGAGTGGCTGAGAGGCTGGTGATGTGACACAGATTCCTCCCCCTCTGTCTTATAATCATTGTGCACAGACTTGATATTAATGAAAGGTAAAACAATCCCCAGGTTTCTTGCATTACAGTCTTCATCAGGAGAGGCTTCACTTGGCAACATATGGGAACAGATGCAGAGACACACATCCAGACATTATGTAGAGAGTCTAAATTGGAGGTCACCATCCAGTACCTCCCATAAGAGCTCAGGGAATTTCATGGAAGAGGAGGCAGAAGAATTGTAAGAGCCAGGATATAGAGGATACCAGAACAAGGCTCTTTGAATCAACTAGGCAAATTTTGTATGCAGTCACAGAAACTGAAGCAGCAAGCACAGGGCCAACATGGGTCTGAACCAGGTCCTCTGCATATAGCTCTTACCTTTGTATTTTAATGGGAATCCTGATTGTGCAAACATGTGGGTCCCTGACTGTTTTCCCTAATCTTGTGACTCTTCTCTTACTGTTGGGGTGCCATGTGCAATCAAACATTTCCACAATTGTTTTTGCTTTTATGCTATATTTTATTTTGGAAAAAAAGGAGTGGATCCAGAGGTGTGGGGGAATTGGAAGGAGTAGAGGCAAGAAAAACCTATAATTATGAGGTATTATATGAGAAAATAATCTATCTTAAATAAAATAAAAACATTTTCCATTTAAATAAAAGAAAAACATTTTTCCATTTATTTGTGTTTGTGTGTTGTGGGGGGCTCTGAACATGAGTTCATTGCCCAAAGTTGTAAAAAGAAGACACTGTATCTCCTGGAGCTGGATTTCCAGACAGCTGTAATCTATCTGGCAGAGGTGCTGGGAACTAAATTGCAGTTATCCCCAAAAGCAATATGTACTTTTAACCCTCTGAACCATCTCTCCAGCCCCAAGTAATACTCCTTATGTTCATTTACCTCGCAAATTCTTTGGATAAATACTTATTTAAACTATTTGCCGATTTTGTTTGTGGTTGAGTTGTTTTCCTTTTGGTTATTCAGTTATGATAGCTCTTTAAATATTCTAGGAGCAAATTTTATATACCTGTTTTTCATGTTACAATTGTACTACAGGTACACTTACTACAAGTTCCTATGATTTTAAAGAGTAAGAATAATATATTTCTAAAAATTAATACCACACATAATACTTCTTTTGCCTAATATGCATTTATTTTTTCATACATGTATATATATACATAATATATGCATATTATACTAACACTGCATTTAAAGAACCATTCATACATCTTTTGTCTACTTTAAAATGCAATCCATGATTTTTGAAAACTTTAGATATGCTCCATTTCTTTGAGGAAGAGTTTGCATTTCAAGCTGACCTTGAACTTATAATCATTTTACTCCAGTCTCTGGAGTGCTAGAATTATAGTAATTTATTACTACACTTGAGTTTAGAGACTCCAGAGCATTGTAAAAAACATTCATGCATAATACCATCGTGACACTATTAATACTGTGAGGATTTTCAGTGCTGTATATAATGAAATTTACAGATTTGTGCAAATTTACTTTGGCTTCATGGTTATATAGGAAAATTTTCTCATCTGAGAAAATAATAGGACATGGAAATGTAGATATTTGCACTCATCATATTTCACAGGAAATAAGTAAACTTGGAGGAGAATATTTCTCTTGAGGATTGCAGGAGAAAAGAAACGTAAAAGAGATAAGTAGATGAATTGGAAAGATTTTAAGAATGTGTGCTTCTAATGCTCAGTTGAATCTCTGTCCAAGCCCTTCTGGTTTCAGAGTCTTCACTGAAAAGTCAGGTGTTTTCTAATGCCTTTGTATATGAGTTGGTCCCTTTTCCTTGTAGCTTTCAAAATCGTTTGTTTGTTCTGTATAGTTGGTGTTCTGATTATTATGTGGTGTGGTGTCTTTCTTTTCTGGTCTTCTCCAATTTGATATTCTGCATGCCTCTTGTTCCTTAATAGTCAGCACTTCTCACTACCAAAGGCCCACAGCCCCCACATTAGGCTGTATCTCAGGGAGACCTTTATCTTCTTTCCAGTCCTCCATTCTGGTCTGGTCTCTCCAAACACCCACTAAACATAGACAAGACCAGATATCTACACCAAGAAAACCATCAAACATCATAACTCCAGGTGCCTAGATCCAAGTGCAAAAACACAAACATGAACAACCTATACAAAATCCCTCCTTCGGATGTCAGTAACCCTACTGTATTTGGAACTGAGAAAAATAATTTAGCTGAAGCACAAAATAAGAACTTCAAATTAGCAATTATGACTATATTTGAAGTCCTTAAGGAGGAAATGAGTAATGGAGACCATGAAAATAAAAAGATTAGTGAAATAATGAAAACAATTTATGACATGAAAATAGACTTTTAATGAGGAATAAAATCACTGAAGAAAATCCACAATGAAACAAAAATGGAAGTGAAAAACTCAAGATGCCAAGCATAAAGTGGAGCCTTACCAACAAATTACAAGACATAAACACAATATGCTGAAATTTTGTTGGAGTTCCTTATTTTATTTAGATTTTTTTCCTGTTTGTATTTTTTCCTTTTTTATTTAAATTTGAAGCAAGGTTGTTTTACATGTCAGTCCCAGTTCCCTCACCCTCGCATCCTCCCCTATCACCCCTACCAAACCCTACCCCATCCCCTTTCTGTTCCCTAGGAAGGGAGAGGTCTTCCATTTGGGAGCCTTCAAAGTCTGTCATATCATTTGGAGCAATGCCTGGGCCCTCCCCCATGTCTCTAGGCTGAGAAAGTATCCGTCTATGTGGAATGGGCTCCCAAAGTCCATTCCTATACTAGGGGTAAATGCTGATACACTACTAGAGGCCGCATAGACTGCCCAGTCCTCCTAACTAACACCCACATTCAGGGTGTCTGGGTCAGTCCTATGCTGGTGTCCAAGACATCAGAATGGGGCAGTTTCTGTGGGTTCTCCAGCCTGGTCTTGACTCTTTCCATCATTCCTCCCTCTCTGCAACTGGTTTCCAGGAGTTTGGCTATTGTTTAGCTGTGGTGTGGTTTCTGCTTCCATCAGCTACTAGAGGAAGGCTCATATTTGTCTTTTTGTGACTGGGTTACCTCACTCAGGATGGTTTCTCATAGTTCCATCCATTTCCCTGAGAATTTCAGGATTCCATTATGTTTTTTTCCTGCTGAGTAGTACTCCATTGTGTAAATGTACCACATTTTCTCCATCTACTCTTTAGTTGAGAGGTATCTAGGTTGCTTCCAGGTTCTGGCTATTACAAATAATGCTGCTTTGAACATAGTTGAACAGATGTCCTCCAAACAATAATCTTCAACTTTATATAGAAAAACAAAAGACTCAGGATAGCCAAAACAACCTTGTACAATAAAGGAACTTCTGGGGGCATTAACCCCTGACTTCAAACTCTATTGAAGTGCTATAGTCCTGAAAATAGCTTGGTATTGGCACAAAAGTAGATCAGTAGACCAATGGAATCAAATGGAAAACCCTACTATTAACCCACACACCTATGAACACCTGATGTTTTGATAAAGAAGCTAAATTTATACAATGGAAAAAACAAAGCATCTTCAAAAAATGGTACTGGCATAACTGGATACTGGTTTGTAGAAGACTTCAGATAGATCCATATCTATCACCATGCACAACACAAAACTTAAGTCCAAATGGATCAAAGACCTCAACATAAACCCAGCCATACTGAACCTCTTAGGTCAGAAATTGGTAGTTACCCTTGAACGAATTAATACAGCAGACCGCTTCCGGAACATAACACCAGTAGCACAGACACTTGGATCAACAATTAGTAAATGGGACATCCTCAAACTGAGAAGCTTCTGTAAGGCAAAGCCACAGTCAACAAGACAAATGGCAGCCCACAGAATGGGAAAATCTATTCACCAACCCCATATCTGATAGAGGGCTGATTTCCAAAATATAAAAAGAACTCAAGAAGCTAGTCACCGAAACACTGAATAATCCAATTAAAAAGTGGGGTACAGAACTAAATAGAGAATTATCAATGGAAGAATCTAAAATGGCTGAAAGACACTTAAGAAACATCCTTAGCCATCAGGGAAATGCAAATCAAAACAACTCTGAGTTACCACCTTACTCCTGTCAGAATGGCTAAAATCAAAAACACCAGAGACAGCTTATATTGGAGAGGATGTGGAGAAAGGGGAACACTCCTCCACTGCTGGTGGGATTGCAAACTTGTACAGCCAGTTTGTAGATCAGTATGGCGATTCCTCAGAAAAATGGGAATCAGTCTACCTCAAGATCCAGCAATCACTCAGGCATATACCTAAAAGAGTTCCTCATTTTATGAATTTTTTCATGTAAATTTTGGTACTTTCATTTAAGAATATTTTTTAAAATGCGTCTTTTATATGTATGAGCAGTAGCCCCTCTCTCAGCTGCTAAGTTACCTCTCTACCACCTGTTGTGTAATGTTTTAATTTGTGAGTTTATTACAATAAAATTTTTATTTAACTATTTTTTTCAGTCCTTCTTTTTTTCTTTTTTGAGAACCTGAGCTATACCTTTCATTTTTAAAATTAAGATGATTAATGCCTTTTGATACATTTCTATTAAAGGAGTATACCTCAATATGTTCCTGTTGTTAGAGGGTTACTGCTTTATTTTTAATGAGCTTATTTTTTGTATGCTAGGAAAAAAACAGGTAGAAATTTCAAGTGTTTCTCTCCTATACTGTCTGAACTAATGTGGTTTGGCATTTTTAATGTAAATTTTGCATTAACATTTAAAAACTCCTTTGTTTATACTTGTGTAATGCATTGGGCGATACAAAAGAATTGTGTACATCTAATCAACAATATAATAGATGTTAAAATGAGTAATAGAAACAAAGAAGATTTACCAAGAACTAGACTACTTTAATGATGTTTTAAGCTTCTATGGAACTTCTGATTCTTTTAGTTTGATGATGAGCACAGAATATTAGGCAAGTTACTATTGAACATTTTGCAGGCCATCCATGCTATTGCGTTGATATCAGTATGAAGGTCACACAGGCTAGAAGTCAGCCTATACTAGATGTATGCCTTCAAACAGAATTTTTAGTATAATGCCATAAGATGAGTGTTATAAATAAACACATTCATATTTACTTAACAATTTCTGAGTAACTAATTTAAGAAAATACAGTTATAATCTAAAAAACTGAGTATCAAATATATTATGTCCTACTGCGAATTAGCCTATTATCAAACTGACACCTATTTTACACAGTACTCAACTAAAGGATTCGTGGAATACAGTATTTACTAAATTCCTCATTAATTTTATTCAGTGACTGTAATGTTGAAATACACTCAGAGTGTTTAGAATATAACCACAGGCCTTTTCTGAAGGAACAGAGCTATAATTGCTTTATATTGAAAATATGGGCACATTTTGCATTTTGCCTTGCAATATATTTGTACTTGTTTGCATGCAAAATATATCTAATCAGTAAAGATAAAAATGTTTCAACAACATATTTGTCCTTTGGCATCATATATCATCTACCAAAACTCAGGATACCACATTTATGCATAATCTAATTTAAAATGCATAATGATATGGGTAAAATTTAAATTGTAGTTTAGATACCTTGAAAGTGTAAGCTTCAAAAGAAATTCAGGACAAATGACTATTTGTGGTGCCTATTAGCATACCAAGGACCATGCTGTCCTTAGGTCTTCTTCAGGATCATAACTACCTGTGGCTCTTCTCGTCCCTTCTAATCCCAACCCTACCCTAAACTCCACCTCATTAGCTTTCTTCCCCAAACTTCTCATTCCTATATAAGCCTGCCATTTTAGTCATAATTTCTCTTGGCCCTCTCTTTTGGCTTCCTTTCTTGGTCTGCCCCTCTCCTCTCATGGCCTGAAGTAATCAGCTGGCCATATTTAGTCTAATACATTCTCTCCCTGCTCTTAGCTCTTGCAGATACCTCTAGCTGTACTCTCCCTTTTATCTACAATAAAAACTTTCCCCTAAAACATGACATGAAGGAGTCATGTCCTCATTATTTAGAACAAGAATTTGACTTGTATATGAAAAAGTTCTTTAAAATGTGCCATTTTTCTATTGGCAGTTCTCATAGAATTACGAACATCTGTGCTAGCTGCTTAAATATGCTCTATTGACTTCAGTAGAATTAGCAAAAAACATGGACAAATCTGCTTATTGAATATGAAATTTGAAACAATTGGCAACATTTACATATATCTACAAAATACAATTATATTTTTATTGTATATGATAGTAAGTATATTAGAATAATGATGATCATTGTCAATCTACACAAGTGGAATATACATATATCATTTATGCACACTATCTTGGAAACCATATAATATATATATATATATATATATATATATATATATATATATATATAAATGTATAGATATTATACAGTTGAAGCAAGAAGCCTGATAAATTATTTTGAAGATAATCCAATGCCTGGAGAGTAGTTAATGCATATTATGTCCTTACTTAAGGGTGGGGAATATGCAGAAGGGCTCCAAATTCAAGGCCACTTAGGTTACATAACATCTCAAAGATGAAATAATTTTCAGCTGGTAAATGTCACCGAATTTAGCCTAGCATTATAGGTATAGCGCATATAATACATAAGATTAACTTTATTATATACTGTTTTAAATAAATGACATATAGAGACTTATTCTAAAGTTGACAGTTTTCCCACATGATATCAATGCTTGCCTATTGTACAACATATAAATTGAAAATATTTTTTCTCTCTTCTATAACTTTTTGGTGATTGGCTTGAAATTTCATATATGTTATTTGTAGGTATACCTGGATAAATATTTTAAATATTTATTTTATTGAGATTATAATATAATTTATCATTTCCCCATTCCTTTTCCTCCCATAAAACACTGCCCTATACACACACTTTCTGTCTTTTAAATTTACTGCCCCTTTTTACGATATTTGTTGTTACATGTATATATGTATATCTGCATAAGTATAGATTCCTAAATGCATAAATACAAACTGTTTGATCCTTGTAATGATCCTTGTATGTGTGTTTTTAGGGCTGACCATTTGATATTTGATAACTGATTTTTGTATTCTGCTCTGAGCATTACTATCCCCCACACACTGAGCATCCTTTGGTCACCTGTTCTTCTTTATGCACAGTTGGGGAAACTTCTTTTTGCAACACGTGATGACCATTAAAAATAAACATAATCAATCAAAAGCTATAAGTATAAAATTTCACCAACATGACTGCTCTGTCATGAGCTGAAAAAGGACAACAATAATAAACATGTTTTAACACAGAGAAAAATACAGTTGACATTTAAAATCCTTAAACAAATGTGCCAAATACTAGGTGAATCAAATATTTAATCCAATAGTATACTGAGAAGAATTTTTAGCTACACTTAAATGACTATCCATAAAATAAGTATCAACTGTGCAGTAGCATAGGAAGGACTCTTTTTTTTTTTTTTGTATCATCATGTTCTCTATTCAGTTATGGATTTCAATAGCTACTGTTTTTAAATGTAATTAATAAAATCAAAGGATTCCAGTTTTACATTGTTCATTTTCTTTGATCATGATTTGAAAGTTGATTTACTTATGACTCAGTATCACAGTTTGTTTATGGGTTCAGATAAATTGGATGGACAGTAGCTTTTAAAACTGCAGGCTTCCCTTAACAAGGGGGAGCTCATGTACTCCAGTCTGATAGCTGGGAAATTAGCATAGGACTAAACCAGATTCCCTGAATGTGGTGTTAGTTAGGAGGACTAGGTAGCCTATGGGGCTTCTGATAATGGATCAATATTTATCCCTAGTACACGAATGGATTTTGGGAGCCCATTCCACAGAGAGGGATACTCCCTCAGCCTAGAGACATGGGGGAGGTCCCAGGTCCTACTCCAAATGATATCACAGACTTGGAAGACTCCCCATGGAAGGCCTCACCCTCAATGGGTAACAGATGAGGGTTTGTGGGGGGAGTAGGGGAGGACAGGATGGTTCAGGAACTGGGATTGATATGTAAAACAAGCTTGGTTCATATTTAAATAAAAAAAATTAAAAAAAGCCTGCAGGCCATGACCGCATATTTTGATTTTAACCCCCCAATATTTTCAAGAATAAAATTTTTCTGAATCCAAAATAACCAAAAATTAATTAAAACTCAAACATATAATGAAAATTATGTATTTTGGCAATGTTCACCTATATTGTATTATCTGATTTTACTAACACATTGTTTCTAAACACATAAATTTCATTTTTATGTTGCTCATACAATAATGCCAAATTCAAGTTGAAATGCTATGGTTCAAAATCAAGGTGATTATGTGTTATGTTTTCATTGTCCAAAAAGTATCCATGTTCATATAGAGACAAAATAGTTTAATTATAAAATCAAAGACTGCCTATATTTTGCTAGTTTGATGGTTAGGTTTTTGTATAATTAAAAGGGTTTAATTGAAAATAGTTTCTTATACAACATGTCCCAACCAAAGTTTTCCCTCCCTCTACTCCTTTCTACATCTACTCTCCCTCTGTTTCCCTTCAGAAAAGAGCAGGCCTCCAATAGACAACATTCAAACGTAACAAAACAAGATACAACAAAACAAAGCAAATCCTATGAAAAAATTTAAATTAAAATATAATTACAATGCTTTCCCTCTTCATTTTCTTCCCTTTAACCCGTCCCACAGCCCTCCACTACTGCTTGAATCAATGTCCTCTTTTTCTTTTATAAGGATATATGAATGCCTAAATATGTATTATAACATGGTGAGTCTGTTGTGTCTTATGTGTATATTATTTTAGGGCAAACCACTATCATGTGAGAGGGAACAGTAGTCTCTCTCAGGTATGTGTCTCCTAATTGGATAGCCAGTATCATGTGATGATTAGTTTTAGCTGTCATTTTGTCACTACATAGAATCATCTAGAAAGAGTGCTTCAGCTAAGAAATTACCTAGAACTAGTTAGTCTGTGAGCATGCCTGTACAGGATCGTGTTAGATATTAGTGCTAGATATTATTTAGTATAGAAAGATTCATCCCACTTGGGGTGGGGACCATCCCATATGAAGTCAGTTACGAATAATATAAAAGGGCGCACAATATAGCCATCTGCAAACAAGGTTGTGTATAGCCTCTCTCTGATATGGACTGTGCATTGATGTGACTTGCTACTTCAAAGTCCTATCTCAATGACTCAGTTAAAATATGGATTGCAAACTGGAACTTTAAGGCAAATAAACCGTTTCCTCTCATAAGCTGCTTTCAGTCATGGTATATTATCACAACAATCACAATGAAACTTGAGTAGCTACCATCAATCCTCTTACAAATATCAAATTAGTGCATCTTTAGATAATGTCAGGCTTTGCTTTTAAAATTTGCTGATTGAGTTAATGTCTTTTGTGTCATAAGAAAATAAGTTATTTTATATGGCAATTAGGACAACATTCCAACAATTTCTGAAATCGTCCCAAGTATCTGCTTTTTAAATTGCATATCTATGACTAGCACCATCTCAGCACTGATAATAGTAAACTTAAAATATTGGTAAACTCTAAAGAGGTGTTGATGCTGTATTATGTCCTGCAGCATTAAATATTCTGCCAAGAGTTAATTCCTCATGTTTGATGGCTAGATTTAATTGCCAACTTGACACAATGAACAATCATATGAGAAGGGAGTTTCCGTGAAACTTTTTTTTCACCAAAGTGAAATTCTTGCATTATGAATCTGAAAGTATTCTGCCATTTTTAAAGACTTAAAAGCAATAATATTTTACATTACATTCATGCTATCTGAAAATTATAGGAATTACCTATTCAGGATGTTAGTGACTGGCATTCACTTTTCTTTGATGACAGAGGTGGTCTCAGAATTTGAAAGTTGTTCATGGCCCATTTAACTTAATAGCTAAATAAAATTACAATAGGCTTGAATAAAACCCTACCATAGAGAAGTTTTTAAGTGGATCATTTACCTTTCATTGATTACGCTCTCTGTGGGGATCTGCTACAGCTCTAATTTGTGGTCCTTCTTTTACTACTTTGGGAAACATCACAGTTGATGAAATACACAGGCAACAGAAGAGCTGTTTTCTAGAATGTGTTGGCATTTGTCATGTTTTATATTTATAAGCCATAGCACCATCCATTTTTCATATTACCCTTTCAAATATGGAATCATTTCTTCACAGCTTTATGCCAGAGTTAAAATGTCAGCAATATATCACTTTCCCAAAGTTCAAAACAAAATTTGGCAGTGGTGATAGGAACTCTAAAGATATTGGTTTTGCGCACATCATCCTTTCATAATGTACTGCTCTTTCACCTTCAATGAAAAGGTATCCATTAATATAAGGGGATTTGTTACTTTCATCATGTGTGAAATCAGGTTTATTCTCAATTCTACCAGTTTTTTTCTCTCTAAAACCTGCTTTTATCTTCTACTTTTGTGTACCCTGTATTCACTGTATACTACATTCTGTTTTCTTTCTATGGCATAGGTTCCGTGTATGTGTGTGTGCGTGGGCGTGTGTGTGTTCGTGTGTGTGTGTGTGTGTGTGTGTGTGTGTGTGTGTGTGTGTGTGTGTATGAGAAAGAAAAAATGAAACATACATCTCAAAACAAAAGAAAATAAAAAGTCAGTATGGGAGCCATTTATGTTTTCATCCCACATTCTCTTCTCCTTTACTCTCCTGAGCAATTTATTTCAGTGCCTTCCAAGATGACAAAGCACATGTTAAAAATTAGAAAGGAAAAAATAGCACACTTGATATAGAACCGAATTTTAACATATCACTTAGAGGGATTTTTTCTGTCTATTCTGTTTTGAGTATGTATGTAAATACTTATATGCCTATTATACTTTAATAAACCTAACACATAAGGGACTACAACTATATTTAGAGTTCAAACTTAGATGCCAATAGGTAAATGTGAGCAAGAACAAAATAATATCTTTAAAGTGAAATCCTCTTTAATACCTACTTTCTATAATTATTTCTGTAAGAAGGCATACATAGAATAATCTCTTGGATTAAAGGCAATAAAGGGAATAGGTAAGGGTAGTGTTGCATTGGATACTGAAAGATGTGCAGCAGTAGATGGAGAAGGTGACTGAGATGACTTTATTGATAATAACTCATGGGAAAATTGATAGGCAATGGTTGACAGTCAATACATTTCTTTTACTCTAATACTGGACTCACTTTGGGATGTGAGAACTAATGAACCTGAAAATACACACTAGATATTGGAGGCATTTACACATAAACATGAGCTAGCCCTCCCTCTGGAAGGCTGTGACTCAGGAATTTCATCTTCTGAACAAATTTGTAAAAGTACAGGTATCCCACATGGAAAAATACTGTTTCTTACTTCTCAGAAAAATCCCATGCTCAATTTTCCTAGTAAACAGATTTTGAATCTTTTATTCATGGGATTCAACCTCAATTTTCTGGTTTGATCTCTGATGGCATTAGAAACCTTCTGTGAATCTCTGTCTTGTGTGTTGACTCCTTCCACCCAGGGGCTGTATCTAGCATTCTTGGTTTTCTTCATATTAAGACTAGAGCCATATTCTAAATTCAAAGCCATGCTTCAGAAACCCTTTGGATTGCGAAACTAAACACTATGTTGAAATTACAGAAGCCACCTCAAAACCACAGTATTGCATTATCATTAGTTATACCAAAGACAGTTTGAATCTGAGGACCCATTGTCCTTTTTGTACTAACTTTAACTTTTTTACACCAGGACTTTTATTTGCTCATAAATATCAGGCATACGGAAGTGAAGTTTTGTTTTCCTTGCTCTTACTCTATGGTAAAGTTATGCTGCCACAGTTTCGTGGGTTTTACAAAACAGGCAAAGCAAGATTAATTATTCTTCCTTTATAATGACAGATTTAGAAAAAAACAGAAACCGAATAATGTCAGTCATATAGCATGCCACGGCTGTAAAGAACATTACATTTGAACCATCAAATTTATAGACTTCAATTCACAGAAAATGGGGCTCTAAGACCCAGTCAAATTTAGTTGAATGACTCCAGGCATTGGTAATTAGTAGAAGAAATGAATAGTATTGTTGTTCATTTCTCCAGAATTTGAATAAAATCACACAGGCAAAGACATAGCAAACAGTCGCCTAGAATCTCTGAAATCCAAAAGAATATCATTTGTATTTTTCAAGAAAGCTACATCGCTTTTTCTGTTGTCCTTAACTTGTTTCTGCACCATTACCATCTTCTTTTAAACTGGTGACACATCCTATAATTCATGGAGAAAAAATGTCCATAAAGTTTTAGGCACAACATCCCAATACAAGATTGCTGCAATTAGATCTACTATTCTATTCTTTAGAGTCAGGATTTGGGGTCTTTTTTCAATCTTCTTTCTCTCTGAGCTACAGTCTAACTAAACCCAGCATGACCCTTAAAGCATTCAATTTTCTTAAATAGTGCCCTTTATCTTAGCTAATCTGTCTATGTCTGCACTGGATTGCAGTTTATTCCATCCTTTCTTGGACCTTCCCCTCAGTGTATTTTGATAATCAGGAAGTGCAAGTAATCCTATTCTAGTTTTGTATGTACTTATTTAAGCTCCTCTCATTTGAAAAAATCAAAAATGTCTTTCAATCCTTTCTCCTTCCCCTTGAATGCATAATTTTAGGAAGGGTATTTTGTACTTAATACATCTGTTTTTTTATGTTCCTGTTATCTTTTCAGTCATTTCATTTGGCAATGTTATGTTTCAGACTCCACAGACAGTGCCTTTGTCAAGGTTTGTTTCTTTATTGTTACATCTCATGGTCATTTTCTGTATACTATTTGATAGTGGTAGCTCTACATCCTCCCTGAAACTCTACTCCTTTCTTATTTAAGCTCACATTTCTTACTATACTGAATGAATTTTTTTGGCTCTTATTTGAGATTCTCATCCTCCATGTATATCTTTAATGTTATTTTTCCTAATATACCATTTCTGTGGTTTTAGGGTTTCTTATCTTAACTCCCACTTATTACACTGAGTGGAAGGCCTCTATATAGTTACTCCAACTATCCAAATTTTGCTCCTGATGTCTAGAATTTTATCTAGTTGCTTATAAGATATGTGAACATGGCAACATTATAAATGTATTGAACACTTCTCCCAACTCCATCCTAATAAATTCTTCTGTTTATATTCTTGTAGCTCCATAATAATGTTCACTTATTTATCAAAGAGATAATTCTGATATACATTCTTAGTCTTCTCTAAGTATGTTGCCTTGGGTTATATTGCTTCTACAATTTAACACAATATCTATAATACTGCTACTGCCATATTTCTTCATTTGTAATTCATATGGTTTGATCATATTATTTTCAGCATGGTTTTACTAAGTGTTTACTATGTGCCAAGATCTGATCTGGATTTGGATGATAAACAGAACAATCTTAATCTGAAGAGAATCTCAGTTTGCATTGAAAGCTCAAATAAAACAAAAAATATACACAGTTTAAACATTTACAGATTTTATATTTAAAAAGGAATGCTCAGTATATAGTTGTAGATAAGGTAACTATGAGGGTCCTTTACAGAGAGATACCATCTGAATGGTGATCAGAATAATAATGAGACATCCAAGTGAATGGATATAAGTTAAGAACTTAAAATGTAACAGAGAGTCATTGAGGCTGGTGAGTTCACAAATAGTTTTAAGTTTTCCATAACAGAAACTTCACTGTAAAAGTCAGTGAAAGTGGATGAAGTTAAAGGGGAGATAGAACTGTGACTAAAGTCCCAAACTGGGTACTAGATACTCAGGATTCCCACACATCAGGGGTGTCCACTTTCCCCAATGAAATTAACTAACTGTCATGGGGAAAATGGCAGAAAAGGATCTCATCCAAGTGATAAGATGGAAAGTGAGCATTTAAAACCATCTTCAAGTCATTATCATGAGCTTTAGGTTTAAGTGGAGAAGGAATTGCTTGAAGTGTTGGGAGTTATACACATTTAAGCAGTGCTAGTGAAATTGAGATATAGTGGATTCCCACATCAATTCTGCACTGGAAAAGTCTCTGTCCTATTAAGGGTCTATCCTGTTCCCATGTGATTATTTTCTCCTCTTCAAGGGTGACACAATGATAAGAAGAGCTGTCTGTGAAGATTTTTTTCCCCAGGCATCCAAGGTGATTTCAGGCTTAAAACAGGGACTACAGACCTTTGGGTGCCCTTCAGTAATTATAGAGCAAGGTCTTGTAAAACCTGGCAGTAAGATGCCTCACCTAATTTTATATTTTTACCTTCAGTATTGAAGGGAGTTGAGATACATTAGCTATCTCAGTTTTTGGACAGATTCTTCTTGAATGATTAACACACCTACGTGCAGTGCTGAACAGGGCTCAGGCCAACAAACTTAAGAGAAAAGAGCAGAAGCTTAATAAAGATAAAGGCAGTGATGTTGCCATTTTCTCCTGTTTGTAGTACTTTGGGGGATCAGGAGTTAACACATTTTTTTTTATTTTAGCAAAATCAGGTACTAAGTACCTGTTAAAAAGATCATGTGAATCTTTAAGGATACGTTACTGAGTTTGAATTTGTAGTCTAGATTTAATGGGGATAGAAATGAAGAGAGGACACTGATTTCATTTTTATTTAATCTTCTTTGTAGAATAAAGGGCACAAAGAAACAAAGGTAGACATAGGGAAATCATAGAAAGGATCAATAGAAGGAGTTGCTATCCTAGTAATAGATGACAAGAGAGACATAGCAAGTAGATTCATGATTAGTAGTTAGATTTCAGATATCTTTTAGAGATACTGCTGACAAGATTTGCTGATAGAGTAGACAAAGAAAAATGAGTGGAAAAAAGACTGTATGTAGCTTAGTAACTGACCCTTTGTCTTTTAATTTTGGCATCTCGCCTTAAACTAATTTTGTCCCACAATAAAACTGTGGCTTTCCAAAAGCCTATTCTGAGAGTCCATGGACGTTGCTCAATATTCTGAAAAGTACATACAAAACATTATCTGGCACAAAAGTGATATTAATAACAAAATTTACCAATGATCTGTTCACTAAGGCTAAGTGCTACCTCCTCTGAAAAGCCTTTTCTCGTTTGAGAATATTATGATAAGTATTAATTGAACAACTACTATGTTTCATGCAGTGGGAAAGTTCATGAATGCATTTGTTATATGAGAACTGTTTTCTAATCTCCATTTCACACTCATGGAATCTGAGACTAATGAATAATTTCCCTACAGATTCAATGTTAAGAAAGGTGAACAGCTATAATTTCAATATAGATGATTTAATAACTATGGAACCATTTCATTCTGAAGGCTGAAACAGAGGGACAGCTATTTGAATTTAGGTCTAATTAAATTGCATTATAACTGTTAATTTGCATGTCCACTCAACATGCATTCTTTGAAGGTGGGTCTTTTGTCTTTAAATCCATACTAAATAGATATATGTTAGACATATTATAATCCTTCAGCCAATACTCACTGAATATATATTTACATTCTAGAGAGTTTATGTAGGGCTAATTATTTCCCCAGAGAAGTAGTTTGGGTTTAGTTAAATTCACATATTCATCTAACAAGTTTTAGAGATGTGAATTAGTCTCTCAGGGAGTTAGCAATTGGCAAAAATTATACTTGCAATCACTGTACTGAGACTCAGTTGATGGTAGTGTGGTGGGAAGGACAAAAGCAAGTGTTTTGCATTGTGTAACTTTTGAAGTGTTATTGCAGAGAACTGGTAGCTGTCTACTGAAATTTGGAGGCTTTGTATATCCTGATTCTCTGAAAAAGATCTGAGCTCCTGTCTTTGTTAAAGAACTCACTTTAAAAAATTAATGGAAGAGAAAATAATATTAATTCATGTTTTCAAAAGAATAATTTCTGACACTGCAATCTGAGATGACTATTGCAAAAACAGAAATACACAGTATCAAATGAGTTCATGCAGACATTTTAGAACTAAAATTATGAGTGCTAATTCTTGCATAATCGTGCCTTGGTGTGGTCAATAGATTGAGTGGGTTTGTATGCTCATTTTTTAAAAAATAAGAGAGTAAAGCTCTGTTACCAGAGCTTGGTGAATATTTAAGTTCAGATACTTTCCCCCTTAATTAGGACATTCCAGCCAACTTAAAGGATTTAGATTACCAAGTTGTCTTACTAAGTAAAGCTGTGGATCTATAAAGTAAATGACAATTATTCTTGCTAATGGAGCTCCCCTGACTAGCCAGTAACAGTTAATGAAGTCTAGGGATTGCTATGTAAGGCAATACCTTAGAGAAAAGAGGAGACAGAATCAAGGACACATAACAGAACTGTAGAAAGTGGCATGTAATCAGGAATAAAATCCCAGGGTTACAATAAGCACTCAATAAAGAAAAGGGTTCATAAGGTGGTTGAGAAAACAACTAGGAACAGTTGGCAAAGAACAAAGCAAGAATGACACTGTTCTTAGGACAGCTAGAAAAAGAAAGAAAAGAGAGCAGGAGAAGCAGACTTCCCCAGGTCAGAGGATGCCAATTCATTATCTAACACTAAATGATCAACCCTGATAATACACGTGCAAGGAAAATTATATGGACTGAGTAGGATATATTTAGGAATTTGTATGTATAAATGTATTATATATAAACAATAAAAAGATGGTCATAAATCTTAAAGAGAACTATGAAGGATATATGAGAGGGTTTGGAGGATGAAATAGAAGGGGAAGCAATATAATTATAGATTATAATTCTAAAAATTCTAAAAATAAAATAAATATTTGAAATAAAAAATGAAAGAGAAAATGAGAATGGGAAAAAAAGGAATCCAATGATTCAAATACTGGCATTTAAGATTATGACAACAGAATATGTATGCTAATTGAGAGTGGGATCAATAAGTAGAATGACTTGATCCTGAGTTCATGCATTAGAATTTATTTATCAAGACTAGAAATGGCATCAGTCTTAAATCCAAGAGAAGAAATAGGTTAATTTTCCAGGGCTATAAAACGGAAGGAATTTTAGTGACAGGAAGCTCACCATATAGTTTTATATCCTCCTCTTCCTTTTGATATGAAAACGAGGTCCATGAGTATTCCTGGGGGCAGAAAAATCTAGTGGCTTCCAGCTAGAAAGAATAGCTTTAATCCAGCGCTCTGATTTCTTGTTGTCCCCACACATTTTCCCTCTGTGTGGAATGCCAGATGTCCTGTCCATTGTCTTGACCCAATGTTTATTTCCTCAATGTTTATCTTCTCTAAAATAACTGAAGATATTTTAGGCTCATCTTCTCTTTATAAGATGATGGTTGGTATTTATGTTCTTGCTTTCTCCCATATGCAGATACAGATATCAATTACCCCATAACTAAATCAGAAGGATGTTGTTCAGTATTACCCTGGTCGTCCTTCTCATCTCTTAATATTTCTTTCTGATTATTTCTTAGCACCTTCTTGTGGTAGCCATTAGAAATGCTCCCACTGAGCCCTCTGGTGGCAACTACTGCATGTGGAATATTTTCAGGATTTGAGTCATTTAAATTACTCTGGTATTTTGGCATAGCTTAGAAGACAATGGAATATAAACCAAAGTAGAAGGTACAATTACTGAATATTTATTAGTTTACTGAGCACTCTAATGTAGCTTCCCTACGGTATGACATTGTAAAATACACTATTTTGCCTTTGCTAAAACTATGTGAAATGATTAAGAGATTACAAAATAGCCATCAAAGTGATTTGAATGACTGAGATAACTCAAAAGAGGTCTATGACTGGAAAAGGAAGAAACTTTGATAACAACATGTTTGCTAAAACAATTTTTTAACTTACTGATATGCCTCTAATAATGAATCAAAAGATTTCCCCACATTTTTAAAACAGAAGTTTGTGGTAATCACAGGTACAAAGTGCAACTAATTTAGGGGCCTTTTATAAACTTCAATATTTATTTATTTATTTAAATTTTTTTTTCTTATTTTATATATCAATCCCAGTTCCCTCTCCCTCCCACCCTCCCATTCCCCATTCATTCACCAGGGAGGGTGAGGCCTTCCAGGAGAGATCATCAAAATCTGTATTGTCATTTGGGGTTAGGGCCTGGTCCTTCTCTCATGCCTCTAGGCTAAGGGAGTATCCCTCCATGGGGAATGTGCTCCTGAAGTCCTTTCATGTACCAGGGATACATCCTGGTTCCACTGCCAGAGGTCCCATAGACTGCCCAGGCCTTTTAACTGAGACCCACATTCAGGTCCTATGCTGCTTTCCCAGCTGTCAGTCTGGGGTCCATGAGCTCCCAGTTGTTCAGATCAGCTGTCTCTGTGGGTTTGTGCAGCTTGGTCTTGACCCCTTTCCAGGAGTTTGGCTCAGTTTTTAGCTGTGGGTGTCACCTTCTATTTCCATCAGCTTCTGGATGAAGGCTCATGTTGGTCTTTTTTGTGACTGGGTTACATCACTCAGAGTGGTTTCTTCTAGTTCTATCCATTTGCCTGAGAATTTCAAGATTTCCTTAGTATTTTCTTCTGAGTAATACTCTATTGTGTCAATGTATCATATTTTCTTTACCCATTCTTCAGTTAAGGGGCATCTAGGTTGTTTCCAGGTTCCAGCTATGAACATAGTTGAACAAATGTCTTTGTTGCTTGAGTCCCTGAGGAACCAATGGCAGTTGCTCAGGAAAATTGGAATCAGTCTACCACAGGATCCAGCAATTCCATTCTATTTATTTATTTATTTTGATTTTTATAGACATGGTTTCTCTGTGGCTTTGGAGGCTCTCCTAGAACTTGCTCTGTAGACCAGGCTGGCCTTGAACTCACAGAGATCCACCTGACTCTTCCTCCTGGGTGCTGGGCTTAAAGGCGTGTGACAATAATTTAATGAACTACTAAGAAGGCTAATTCTCAAAGGATATTCAATTAAATACAAGATATATTTATATAATTCAATCAGGGATCTTGAAAAACATCATTGGGAGCATAGAAGAAGCAATGATCAATAACAGCAAGACTGAAGCAATAGGAAGAAGTTTGTAGGAGAGATGAGAAGTCAGTTGTCTTTTAACGAGGTGAATTACATTTTCATGGGTGGAGCAAGCAGAAAGAATTTGAGATTGAGAGAATACAATAAATAAAGCCTTTGGAAGAATGAAAATTCACAGTGAAAGAATTGATTCTGTTAGATCCCTAAAATGTGTGAAGGTGGGCATATGCTTAGTAATGAAGGTTAGATACAGATCTCAAAGGTCCTGAATTATTCACAAATAATGTGAAAACATGGAGAATCACACTGATTTTCAAAGTACTGGTAAATCTTTGATCCTGTTGAAGAATGTCTGACTTACCTAGTGATGAAAGATAATAATATAGTTGAATATGTAAACATCATCTAAATTCTTGTAATTTGAATTAAAAAATATATGTACAGCAAGTATTCAGTGAATTTGAGTTGAACCTGCTTATTAGGTTGGACTTGTGCTTTTGAGGGGTACTTTTCCTTCACCTCCTTCTCAGAATAATGTTGGAACGCTCAGGAGAGTGTTCGTGTTTCTGTAACTTCAGAATAATCCTCAGTTCCACATGCAGTCCCCTGGGCTCTCATTAGCCTCTAGCAAAATACCCCTAATCTTGACTGGTCATTAGTGAACCCTGGATGGGTCTGCAAAAATACTGCTTGCCAGTGTTGTTGTCAGTCATGAAGTGTTGATACAAAATAACCCCTCCTTATTGAGTCTCTACTATGGCTCTTCCGAGTACACTGTAATAGTCTCTCTCGTGTCACAGGTGGAATGAGTTTTCCTTTACTGGTGAGTCATATCTTAGGACTCAGAATGAGTTTTCCTATCTGGGAAGTTTCACATGCTTTTATCCTTCCTGTGATTGAGAAGTAGATAGTGAACTGTGTGTCTTCTCATAAAGTGAAGCATCTTACACTTTATAAATATTTCTACTATATCCTTATTCAAAATTTTATTTCCCCTCTAGTCCTGGCAAAGCTATTTTATCTCTTTTCTATTTTACAGATTGTGGTAAAATATGGAATTCATAATTCTTTCACAGTGCTCTTGATATTTGAAGAGACTTCTTTGAAATATTAAAAATTCACACACACACACACACACACACATATATATATATATATACATATAAATAAAACATTCACTAATGATTACTTTTCAAGAAAACTTTTCTTCTAATACTGGATTTCTTTATGTGGACTTCAACGCACAAATAAAACGATTTAATTTCTGACAAGTTAGTGAAACAATAGTTCATTGTCTTCCTTACTGTTTCCTTAAAATTATGACAATGCAGATCATGGAAAAAGTGACACCAATGATACAAGAAACTGAAATACATAACAAACACACACACACACACACACACACACACACACACACACACAGAGAGAGAGAGAGAGAGAGAGAGAGAGAGAGAGAGAGAGAGAGAGAGAGATCCCCAAAGAATATACTGTAATGACTTATAAGGTGGCACATAGGCAGTTTCAAGAGAGTGGTTCATGTGGGAATGGAAAAGACATGAAGGGGTTGAACATACTTGTGATATAGAAAAAAGCATAACCTAATGACTATATATGGAGTGCAAGGGAGAAAATTACTAATCATGTATGTTTTTCTACCAAAATAATGTTATAGATAACAGTTGTACACTTTCACTAAGAAAACTCTTTACCTAAAGCAAGAAGTACAGACAATCTTACTTGATTTGGAGATAAAGTCAGTAATATGTATTGATTAACTAAGGATCAGTGGAATGTGTCCCTTATACTATGTTACTGTTTTTAATAGGCTGATGTCACCAAGAAACATTTGAATAAACAATAAGAGAGAAAAGTTACGCTGAGTTGAAGATGCTTGAAATTTTTTGGCACATTTTTATTGTGAAAGGCAGCTATGAGAGTAGCCTTCCTTAGTAGCCTCAATACATGCAAACCTAGCAGTGATTTTATATTCTGTAACTGCTGTTCTTGGCTTTAGGTAACAGCTGCTACTTGCTCAACACTTACAGCCTGGCCAGTCTTTTAAAATAATGTTAATGATCAATAGTTGCCATCTATCATAATGACTCCAAGAGAACTAGTCTCATTTAGAAACTTTGCTGAAATCTTCTAGGTCCAGACTTTCAATGGGAAAATATTTCGCAAAATCAATTTGTTTTATGGCTTACTTCAGTGATATGTGACAGCTCTTACATAATAAAAATGAATCATTCCCTTTGAGAAGGATAGTGTTTGGCTTTCACAAAACCTTGTGCTGTAATAGATAAAGAACTACAGTGATACAGTTCTGAATCCCACTGCTACAGCTTTACTCATGGTGGCAATTGTTTTTATAGTCATTAAATGACTATGTGTGTGGCTGAGAATAGTGGTGAAAAGAGGGGATAAAACCATTAATCTTATTAAGGATTGTGTATATTAAAAGATTTGACACGTTATTACCTCCTAGACTTTCTTAGTTTGTTAAGTTTATAGATCACTATGTGTTACAGGTTGGAATATATAGAATGTCATAATATTTTCTGGTGAATATAATGCAATATCATAAACAATCTGCATTTATTTCTCACAGTTCTGGAGACTAGAAAGCATAAAGGAGGAGTGGTAAATATTTCGTTGTTCATAGATGACTCCTTTTATCTGTGTTCACATATACTTAGCTATCCAGGTTCTCATAAAGAAGAAGACAAAATCCCACATTGGCAGCGCATATCCGAATCACCTGTCAAGCTCAGCTCTTTTTAGTATCATTCCCTTCTTTGTTATATATCAACTTGGAACTTTGGGGAGAAAATATGTACTCAGGTGACAGCACGTGCCTTAACTCATTTAACTCCAAATAATATGGCAACATAAGCATTCTTCTTGTGCTTGTAGTGATTTGCTCATTTGCTAAGGTCACAAGCTTGTAAGTGAAATTCAGCTTTTGAATGTAAATCTACTTTGCTTTGAAGTTCATACTCAAGAAATACTCTAGCTCATTCTTTCTAACTGGTTCATCAATCTAATCACTTGAAAACAAATATTCCCATATCCATAGCTATCAATTATCAGAAACAATGCATTTTGTAAGGAGTGAAGTGAGACCCACTGTATAACAGAACACTGTATACCATGCTTGCTACTATCCCACAGTACAATGGGATGACACCAAAGGCAGAAATAAACAACATTCTGTGAAATGGTGAAAGTGAAGTTAAAACATTTATAACATTTTTAGAACATGTTTTTTTTCTAGTGTTCAAATGAATCTTTTCTAGATTTCGACGGTATAGTAAGTACTCCCTTTTCTTCCATTAGTTGTTAAAAAGGTGATCAAACAAGTACTTGTATATGTACTTCAAGAGCAAACTTGTCATTAAGACACTTGATATCAATGCTCTCATAATATTAAGATGATGCATTCAGTAAGTTATCAAAAGAGTTATGAGTGTTCATGCTAAAATCTCAGATGGCAGTACCATGGTAGTGTGGGACAGTTTCCATAGATTCCTCAGCCACCTCTAACTTCTACAAGTTACTCTACTCCATGCTCTTTACACAGCACTTTCTCTTTTGGTCAAATCCTTTCTTGAAATTACTCTGTGAAATAAGAAACGATTTCATAATCAAAGTTAATAATATCTAAGCCATATTAAAAACAGATACTTCAGACCATTCCCTTCTAACTTTTGTTGCTTTCTGAAAAATATCCTTAGTAATTGTCCTCTAAATTGTGCTATATCAGGACTTGTTGACTTTACTGCATCAAGTTTTGTTTAACTATTACTGAAAACACTAGTTAGCTATTTCCAATTAGCAATATTTATAGCTGGACTCTCTCTGTCTCTGCTTCTGACTCAGTCTCTCTCTCACACACACATACACACAAATTCAATGCTTATGGTATACATATTTTTAAATGGACAAAAATTAAATTATTGCCTCGCACAGTAATACAAGTCTCGAAAAAATCACTTTGGAGGTAATGAGTGACACTAACATGAGAATTAGGAATTAAAGGGTATTTTTGTAGATAAATATGTTCAAGGCCATTCTGAGCTACATGAGATCTGTTTCACAAAAAACAACCATAATTTCTCCATTTTCAAAGCAATCTTATGTATTTATTGTAATCTGTAGGAAAGGACAATAATTTCAGATGGGATAGTTAGATAAAAGTTTCCTGCTATGTTGTGCTGGACATTAATCTAAGGAGTTATTCATTCAATATGTTCTTATTGTTACTATTATGTATATGACAGTGTGTGATGAAAGCCAAAATGACCATATCTAGTCACAATCCTTATATTCTACATTTATATTTCCTTTTTATCTTAGTTATCAATGTGCTGCAGGAGTGTGCATCTGCAGGTACTTCAGAGAAAACTTTCACTTTCATATTGAATAAAGTATAAGTATGTAAACATGGAGAAAGTAATTTTAAACCAGACCTTTATGGTATAGAGCAGTAGTTGATTTAGGCTTTCTAGTTAGAATGTGAGCATTAGAACTAACTCGTTGGGACATAAAAATGAAGAGGAAAAAATAAATTGGTGATTTACTTAGCCTCAATTTACAAAGGAAAATGTGAAATTTTTGTGCCTATACTCTCAAATTTTAAACAAGTTTTGAGTCTCTTTAAAAAGTAAGCAGATGCATTTTTTTATAGAATCCTGCTGTACTCTTTCTGTATAGAACTGCATGTAAATATTATTGATTAGTTTAATTCCCCATCTTAGGGAAGGAGATGTTTGCTTTGACAGCAATGACCTTTAAATTGAGTTATGATTCATTTAGAGATGATAAGGAAACTAGAGAAGGCTAAACCGTGGCATATCATCCAACATCTTAGAAGACACATTACTGTTTCATCTCTGCATGAGTCATTGCAGCAAACAACAGGGAAGAGAGTTGAAATATTGCTGAAAGAAAGATTACAAAAGTAACACTTTTGAAACATCTTATATAAAACTCCTCATGACCTACTTAATGACTTTCTTCAAGTATCTGGTTTGGAGGATGCATAACAGAAAAAATCTTGATAAACAGCCATTTTTGATAATTCTGTCCTTGAATAGAAGAATCAGACACTTGCCTTATATAAATTACTTAAAATTGAAAGGTGCTATCCTGACATTAACCCACACACCTATGAACACCTGATTTTCGACAAAACAGCTAAAATTATACAATGGGGCAAGGACAGCATCTTCAACAAATGGTGCTGGCACAATTGGATGAGGGTGTGTAGAAGACTGCAGATAGACCCATGTCTGTCGCCATGCACAAAACTCAAGTCCAAATGGATCAAAGACCTCAACATCAATCCAGCCACATTGAACCTCTTAGAAGAGAAAGTAGGAGGTACCCTTGAACAAATTGGTATAGGAGACTGCTTCCTGGACATAACTCCAGGGGCACAGACACTGAGAGAAACAATTAATAAATGGGACCTCTTCAAACTTAGAAGCTTCTGTAAGGCAAAGGACACAGTGGACAAGACCAAACGGCAGCCCACAGACTGGGAAAAGATTTTCACTAATCCTCTACCCGACAAAGGGATGAGCTCCAAAATATACAAAGAACTCAAGAAACTAGTCAACAAAACACCAAATAACCCCATTAAAAAATGGGGTACAGAACTGAAGAAAGAATTCTCAATGGAGGAAATCAAAAAGGCTGAAAGAAACTTAAGAAAGTGCTCCACATCCTTAGCTATCAGGGAAATGCAAATCAAAACAACTTTGAGATACCATCTTACTCCTGCCAGAATGGCTAAAATTAGAAACACCAATGATGACTCATGTTGGAGAGGATATAGAGAAATGGGAACACTCCTCCACTGCTGGTGGGAGTGCAAACTTGTACAGCCAATTTAGAGATCAGTATGGCGGTTCCTCAGGAAAATGGGAATTAGTTTACCACAGGACCCGACAATCCCCCTCTTAGGCATATACCCAAAGGATTCACACCCATGCAACAAAGAAATCTGTTCAACTATGTTTATAGCAGCACTATTTGTAATAGCAAGAACCTGGAAGCAACCTAGATGCCCCTCAATTGAAGAATTGTTAATGAAGATGTGTTACATCTACACAATGGAATACTACTCTGCAGAAAAAAATAATGGTATCTTGAAATTCGCAGGCAAGTGGATGGCACTTGAAGAAACCATCCTGAAAGAGGTAACCCAGTCACAAAAAGAGGAACACACTATGTAATCACTCATATATGGATTTTAGACATAGAGCAAAGGATCATCAGCCTATAATTCACACCACCAGAGGAACTAGAATACAAGATGTTTTCTAAGATATTCATATAAAGTCCCTCACAGAACTGGGAAGGGACAAGTCCCCCAGAGCACAGAGGAAGTGGGGGGACAGCAAATGGAGAAGAGAAGTAGGAGAAAACCAGGAGGAAGAAAGGAAAACATGTGCGACCAGGAAGATTGAGCCCGATTAGGAATAGAAGAGAGGAGAGAGAGAGAGAGAAAGAGAGAGAGAGAGAACATAAAAGAGGAAGACAATATTGGTTTGAAGATAAAATTGAACACAAAGAAAGGTCTAGAGAACTACAAGACTGCTCCCAACTAACAATTTGAGCTTCCGTGGAAAGGCTACCATAAATGCCCTTTCCGGAGAGTGAGATCAACAACTAACTTATCCATGGAGCCCTCAACTAATGTCTGTTGGAAACAGGAGCAAACACCCATACATAAACACTGAGTCGAAATAGAACCCAGATGTAGATGGAGAGGACAAGGCCAGGAGGCAGAAACACATGGAGGCAGCTTACCTGAACAAGGAGGAGCTAACAGGCCAACAGACTGACATCTGGGAAGCCAGCATGGGACTGACTCAGGCCCCCCTGAATATGGGTCTCAGCCAGGACTGAACAGTCTAAGGGACCTCAGACAATGGAGCCAGGATGTATCCCTGGTGCACAAAAGGCCTTATGAACACATCCCCCATGGAGGGATAACTGCCTTAATCTAGAGACAAGAGAGAAGCCCTAGTCCCTACTTCACATGACCTGTCAGACCTACATGACCCCAACTGGATGGCATTCCCCTACATATGGAATTGGGGTGGGGGGATGGGAGTGGAGGGTGGTTAAGGTGCATGTGAGAGGGCAGAGAGGGTAAGAGGGAAAGAGAGAGGGAGGGGGAATTGGGATCGACATGCAAAATAATAAATTAAATTAAAAAAAAAATGCTTTGACTCCAAAATTTAATTTGAAGGACAAGTTACTGGGGAAAAGGATTTCTATTTTTGTTTCCACAGAAAATGAAAAAATGTGGATTCCTTCCAGAGTTATGTGGTTTGATCAAGCCAGACTGCCTGAAACAGAGTACCAGGTGATCCTACCTTCAAAACAGCTGGACCAAGCAGCTTTAGAGACTACAGACAGGATTTCTGCATCTTCTTAGAATCCCCCATGACAGCACCCCTTACCAGCAAGAAGTAGTTTGGAAAGAAGGACGCCCAAATTCCCAAATATTGTCTATAAATATTTGTTTTCCTTTAAATTGACTTGGTTATATATAATATGTATGTATGTATGTATGTATGTATGTATGTATGTATGTATGTATGTATAAAAGAAAAGTGCTAAATGGTGGACCATACCTGACTTTACAAGTTTTGGGGGTATCAGAGAAGTCTTTTTCAGTAACTTCTAGTAATTATATTAAGAATAATATGATTTCTAAAAATTTTAGTGATAATGATCTATATTTGTTTTTCATTTATCTTAAGACACTTAACAAATTCTTATGGGCTTATGCATTATTATTTTCAACAGCCAAGTAAATGGTTTTTAATTTTGATTTTGCAGTTGAGAGAAATATCTATTTAAGAATTTGATATAAAGTAACAAAATAACACCAATAAACATAATAATAATAATACCAAGATAAGGTTTGAATCTGTGGTTTTTCCACTTGAGAAACTGGCTGTGAGGTACTGAGTGTTACTATCTTTTTATAATATGCCAATGCCAATGGATCTAAACTTTCTCTCTTTTTATAGCATTCTGTATTTTGAAACTGTCTCATGGATCTCCTTGGAATAAGAGGTTTAACAAAAAGCTTTTCCATGTATTTGTAGTACTATCTGGTCTTTGAGATGTGCAGTACTTCACTTAGAACTTTTTTACAATGACAACATATAGATTGAAGCTCTAAATATGGTTCAATGTTTAGGAACACATGCTGCTCTTTCAGAGAACTAGAATGTGATTCCAAGATTTTCCTGGGCATCTAGTACCTTCTCTTGACTTCTGTGGACATATGTGGTATACAGATATACACATGCAATGCATACAAAACATTCATACACATAATGTAAAATAAATTTAAAAAGAAAGGAAAACATGTAGTCTTTGAATGTTAAAATAAATCTCTATATAATCTACCAAGGCATCTCTAAAGATATAGTAGAAGGCATCAAGACCACACTTTGATCCTAGCTCCCAAGTACAAGACTGTTATTTCATTGTCTGCGTTATAAAACTAAGACAGATGTCAGTTCCTTTCTTTTATTTGCATCTTTAAATCAGTATGTCCTTTGAGTATAGCAGCACAGTCTTAGGTGATAAGCTATTTCAAATTATATCTTTCTGGATCTCATAATTTCCAATGTTTCTCTATTTTTGGAATTTTTCAATAAATAAATTTTTATACAGCAAAACTTGCAAGTGGTGATAGTTCATTTAAGAGATGTTTGTAATGGGTGCAGACTTCTTACTCTAGTGTATATCCTATGTAATATTGCCACCTAAGAGTATGTGTAAGTGTGAATGTGTTTCCTGGAGAACCCAATGAAAGGTATATAGCTACTTGGAGCATATGTTCAATTCTATACACATGACAATATTTAGAATACTCAACCTTCATAAGTGAAGTAGATAAAACCAGTTCTTCTATGAAGAATGAAGTAAAGTGCTATGTGGGTAGATGGTTTTCTCTGTCAAGGAGAAAAGATTATTATAATTATTCTGCTGTTATTTAGTCATTGGTATATATATAGGGGTGACACAAATCAGTAACTTGAGATAAAATTTCTGAACTCTTATTTGTTACAGGTAGGGTGGGCTGGTATAAAGTGTAGGTTATAGTAACTAATTAGTGTTTGTTAACCTTAACTATGAATGTATTATAGACTCCAGATAGTTAAATTGTGAAAAAGCATCTGACTATGGATGGTGACTACAACTGCAGAAGTAGGTGGGATTGGCTTTGGAAAATGTTTAGAGGAAATGGAAATGCAAAATTAAGCATAATAAATGTATGCAAATAATTTTTATTTACTTAATACATTTTATTTAATTTAGAAACAATATTGTTTTACATATGAATCCCAGTTCTCTCTCCCTGCCATGCTTCCATGCCTCCCTTCAACACTCCCATCCCATCACCCATCCACTTCACATGGAGGGTGAGGCCTTCCATGAGGGATCATCAAAATCTGCCAAGTCATTTAGGGTAGGGCCTGGGCCTTTCCCCATGTCTCTAGGTTAAAGGAGAATCCCTCCATGGGCAATGGGCCCCATTCATGCAATAGGAATACATCCCTGTTCCACTGCCAGAGGCCCCATATGCTGTGCAGTCCTCTAAGCTGACACCCATGTTCTGGGAGCATGGTATGGTCCTATGGTGACTACCCAACTATCAGACTGGGATCCATGAGATCCTACTTGCTTAGGTCAGCAGTTTCTGTGGGTTTTGCCAATGTGCTCTTGACCACTTTGTTCATCATGCCTTCCTCTCTGAAACTGGATTCCAGGAGTTTGGTTCCGTGTTTTGCTATGGATCGCTGCTTCTGCTTCCATCAGCTACTGGATAAAGGCTCTAGGGTGGCATTTAAGGTAGTCATCATTCTCATTATAGGAGAAGGGCATTTAAGTTAGCCTCTCCACTATTGCTTAGATTCCTGGTTGGTGTCATCCTTGTGCTTCTCCATATAATTCCCTAGTGCCAGATTTCTCCTTAAACCTGTAATGCCCCCCTCTATTCATGTGTCTTTTTTTCTTGCTCTCCTCTATTCATCTCCCCATTCAAACTTCCTGATCCCTCATGTTCTCCTCCCCCTTCATCTTCTCCCATCCTTACTCTCCTTACTCCATCCACTCTCCACCCAGGCTCCCAATATGTTCAGGGGATCTTGTCACTTTCCCCTTCACCAGGGGAATGTGTATGTCTCTCTTACAGTCCTCCTTGTTTCCTAGCTTCTCTGGAAGTGTGAATTGTAGTCTGGTAAAACTTTGCTCTATGTCTAAGAACCATATATGAGTGAGTACATATTATGTTTGTCTTTCTGTGACTAGGTTAACTCACTTAAGATGGTTTCTTCCAGTTCCATCCATTTGCCTGTGAATTTCAAGATTCCATTTTTTTTTCCGATAAGTAGTACTCCACTTTGTAAATGTACCACATTTTGTGTATCCATTCTTCAGGTGAGAGGCATCTAGATTGCTTCCATGTTCTGGTTATTACAAATAATGCTGCAATGAACATAGTTGAACAGATGTCCTTGTTGTATGAATGTGTACCATTTGGGTATATGCCTAAGAGTAAAATGATTAGACCCTTAGGTAGACTGGTTCCCATTTTGCAGAGGAAACAACATACTGATTTACAAAGTGGGGGTACAGGTTTGCACTCCCACCAGCAATGGAGGAGCGTTTCCATTTCTCAAAATCCTCTCCAGCATAAACTGTCATTGGTGTTTTTTGTTTTAGCCGTTTTGACAGGTAGAAGATAGTATCTTGTAGTTGTTTTGATTTGTAGTTCCTAGATGGCTAAGGATGTTGAACAATTTCTTAATTTTTTTAGCCATTTTAGATTCATCTATTGATGAATTCTCTGTTTAGTTATGTACCCCAAATTTTAATTGAATCATTTGGTATTTTTGTGACTAGCTTCTTGAGTTCTTTGTATATTTTGGAAATCAGCCCTCTGTCAGATGTAGGGTTGGTGAAGATTTTTTTTTTCCCATTCTGTGGGCTGCCGTTTTGACTTGTTGATTGTGTTCTTTGCCTTAAAGAAGCTTTTCATTTTCAGGATGTCCCAT